>NW_026851955.1:0-9572 GCF_026571515.1 Ruditapes philippinarum | reverse complement strand
AACATGTTTAGATTTCCCTGCTTTAATTGGCTCGTTTGTGTATTCAATTGTTTATTTTTAATATTGTTTTTGTTGCTACTTTTATTACATTGCTTAAAGTGACAATATACTCATCGTAATCAATAATCCACGTGACCAAAGGAAATTTCTATAAATACTTGCAAAAAACAGTAGCTTTGAAAGATAAAGTTTGCTAATTTCTTTCCTCTGTTCAGCATATGCGAACAATAATGAAATTAGCGAAAAGGCAAATAACTGGCAATGAAGTAAAATTAAATTAAGCAGCTTATTGGAATCATTTCGGAAGCCTCTAGATTCTGGAAGATATTGCTAGTTCTTTTGGGAATTAATCTTCGCTACCTTATGCAAATCTAACCAATGCAGAATTAGGACCACACTTATCTTATAAATACAATCAGCTTATTATCGTATAATCCGACACGTTTAGTAAATGTCATTCTTTCCGTTGCAAATATTTGAAATAGACCTAAACGCCATTTCTCTTATTTTTTTAATACTGGCTGGGTGTAACTGGTTGATTTGAAATTTTATGACGCTGATTTATAAAGGGGAGGGATCACTGATATTTCCTAGTTGGACATCCCATGCTTACATTTAGAATTGATCATAACAGTTTATTTCACTTTGTCATAAAGTACCAGTCAATGTTTTAAGTGCGGAAATAATTGCTTGATAACGGCAAGTGAATCACAAACCAACTATCTCATTGGTCAAGACACATTTATACATCTAAACGTGTTTTTATATCTTGTCAAAATAATATTTTAATTTGCATTAAATTTACAGAACTAAGAATGTAATTCTAAAATTACATAAACAAAAGTAGGTCATAAGTTAATTTAATGTAAAATGAAATGATAACCATTTGATATATAAATGATTGAATTATTTCGAATTCTACTCTTGCTATTTGCAATACATATTCGTTTTTACATAAAACTTATTGGATTATCTTTGCCTTTTATATATGACGTTGATAACGCAACATTCTTTTACATGTTTTTCTCTTGTCTTTCTTGTTTGACTGTCTTAAGTTACAAACATATAATCTAAATTTAAAGATAAACATTTGAATTATGCTTACGATCTTATCACTGACAAACGTTTAATGACTTTTGCTTTATTATTCTTTTAACTTGAAATGATTAAACACTCTAAAACGTCAAAAAACAAATATCCATATTTTACAAAGTTACAGAAGAGACATTTTTGCTTTTCAAAAGGGGATGTAAGATAGAGAATTGTGTTAAAATGAATTAATTGTCTTTATTATAATCAGTGTGCATCCATTTATGTGCTTATTCAGAATTGGTCTTTCTTTTAATTAATTTTCTTTTATTTTAGATTAATTCCTTTTCTTTTGTCGGAACAACTTTAATTTTCCTTCAGGGATTTATACAAAACACGTTTTTATATAAATCTTCACGTTTACATATGAACTCGTAAATGAGGGTCGCATTCACTGATACCGCCTTAAGAGATGAGGAAAATAGCACGTTTTTCGTAGTTTCTCTCGGTTTTCCTACCATACATTTCTTTCTCGCCAATATGATTATAAAAACTGCATATTGTTTTACGTAGAAATTATATCAAAATTCTCTGAAATTCTGCAATTTTCCATGATGTGAAAGCTGTGAAAAATATTCTCTAAAGTATTTGTCGACATCCTGATGCTTCGTTCAATTTCTGAATTTGATTCGTTTTTGCACTGAGAAGGTTTAAAGCATGCTTACTCATTACGCTATATCAAACCCAGGAATGACAAAAAACTTTTCTGTTCTTTAAAAAACTAAAGATAGTGTGTTAACCTTTGAATATCTGTGTAATATTAATGCATCTAGAAGAGTTGCTCTTCTTATTTAGAATTTTCATTCTTTTTCTTACCAGAAATGTTAACTAAATAAATCATGACCAAACACCAGCTACTAATGTGTGAATCCAATCAACTATGACGACCCTTGCACTTTATTTCTTGCGCTTCAAGAAAACCACAGACAGGTCGTAAAGTGTCTTACATCAACATGTTTGTTAGACTTATTTGGTGTAGTTGAAACTGATACAGAAAGGTCGTAAAGTGTCTTTAAAATATACCCACATGCTAGGCAACAAATACAGATTTGTCGTAGGAGTAACGGAATAACATGGTAAGCTTTCAATGTTTATATTGACCCGTTTGTGTTTATGGTTTTTTGTTGTTGTTTTGTCTGTTTTTGTGATTATTTTTGTTGTTGCTTTTATTACTTTGTTTAATTTCTCTTTTTTGAAAAAAAGAAGAAAAACAACATCAACAACAATAAAATATTGAATATAAGTTTATTTATGCAATAGGTATAAAGCAGTGCTGATGTAACATAATAATCAACATAATCCTGGTGATGTAAAATGAAGTTAAGTGGCTTATTAGCTTAATGTCGTATAAGCGATTATTTTGGACCCGGCAATATTTCATAAACTAATTGTATTTAGAACTGGCTTCTTTAGTAATTCGGTTTTTCTCTATTTTTTGGTGTCACTTTTAAATTTGAAAAAGAATTGGGGAAGTAACTTTTAAGGTATCACTGATTTTTTTCCGTAAAAACGATTAAGTGAAGCTTAAGTGAAGCCGCATATCGCAGTCACATGTCCACTATCTTCTAAGACTTAAGACATTGGTCAATACAAAAAGCTAATCTATACTATAGAACTCTTTAGAGAAAATATACAAATTGATACGTAACTGCTAAAAATTAAAAATAATACAGCCTTTTTTATAATTATCACGACCCTTGTTACGTGATAAATTGGTGTAAAATTTACTTATAGAATCTATAATAAATTCTAGCATTAATTCTGACAAGCAGAATGTTAGTTTTTAGTTGTTAGAATATTTACATAAAAATGAATGTGTGTCTGTTCAAGAACAAAATTTCGTTTGTTTAATTGTGTTGGCTGTGACAATTCAATTACTTTGAAGTAGCCGAATGATGTATAATTTTATCTATGTGTACACTAATATATTAACAAAGATTATTACATGTTTGGTATTTGAGTAACATTTTATGCTATGTGTGTTGACAAATTATGTTTCCAAATGTGAATTTAAGCATTCATTTTGAATGTGTCGGTCAATAACATTATTTTAATTCCAGTCCCGAACAGGTAACATACTGTATGTCTTATTGCCTAAACATCTGTATCATTACATAGTAACTATATTCCGCAGTATAATGTAGTTTGTATCACCTGTTAAACAATAAAACTGTTTCTGTTTTCTGTTTTTCTTATCCTGTCAAATTTCATATCAATCTACATTAAATTTGCAAAACTAAGAATATGATATTAAAAGAAAATAAAAAAATAAATAAACACATAAATAAATGATAAATCTTATTTGTTGTAATTTATTATGATTTACAAGATGTATTTTCACATTAATCATTAATATAATATGATATAAGATATATATAGTTTACATACAAACTATCGAAATATCATTCCTCTTTATATATCTCTTTTTTCTTTAACAATTTTCTCTTTATTTCTTATGTGACAGACTTTTATAAAAAAACATGAAATCTGAATCTAAAGACATAAACTTTGGAAGCATGTTAGCATTTTAATGTCTTTTACGTTGCGTTCTTTCTTTTAATTTGAACGAATACAAATTCTAAAAATTGGAATTCACATATTCTTTTAAGTAATTTAAAGTTATGTATGAGACATTATTGCTTTACGAAAAAAGGTCATGTTTAATGGGTAACTGTGTTGATGAAATTATTTTTTTTGATTTTAATAAATGTGCATCCATGTATTGGCTATTTGAAAATCGGTCATCTTTCTATCTATAATATTAAAGTTGCGTAGATGAATCCTTATTCGTTTGTCGGAGCAACAGAGAGTTCATTATTGTCGCCACACTTTTGACTTTCTAACCAATCTGAAATCTTAAAAACTGCATAATGTTCGACCTTGTCCTCAAAACTGTGTCTGCAATTTTCTTTAAATAAACTGAAAATAGTGTGTGTTCATTTTACTCAAAAACTATAATGTTAAAGCTTTTAAAAAAAGTCTTTCGAGACAAGGGTCTCGTTTTACTCATATCCAGAAATGTCTCAACATTAACAGTGCTAAGTATTGTGCATACAATTTTTTTATGTCAATAACAGTTATCAATTATATTTATCATGAATGTTCAACCGTAATTTACCTTTAATCAGCTTAAAATGGTGAGAGCCCTAAAAGAAAATAAAAATAATATTTAAAAGTGGAATTTCAGGCTCGGTTTCATTGAGTCTGTTGAAAGATAAAAGAAAGAGCAAAATCTCTCACTATTTAAGCAGAATTAAATCTTCAAAACTATAAAGTAATGATCCCTTATAATCCTGATGTACAATAACAGCCAACTGTTACACTCTATCAGGGATAGCCAAATACTCCAGTTTATGTCTATCTATTTGACTAGATAACGGTATAACTCATATAATAACAGATCGAAATACCGCTTAATTGCTAATAAAGAATTGTTAAAAGAGAGTTTGTGTAGACGAATTCTTTCATAAAACAATCATCATAAGAAAGACTGAATCAAATTGATACAATAAGAAAACATCAACGTTTTAACATTTCTGTTGAAACAATCGGTTATAATATTGATTTATTGACCGCATAAAACTTACATATTTTCTGGCAAACGTTTTGGAACATAGTCATCCTTTTTTTGTAAATAAAAGAATTCGTCGGTATGTTCTCCATTCTATAGTAATTTTATGGCACAGTTCGCAAAGGAATGGTACATTCATGAACCAGATGCTTTGACTATAAACAGTTCTCTGTTGTTACAATTTTTTATATGTAATGTTTTGCGTCTGTTCAGCATGTTTTCTGTTTCATATCAATGTTTGATGAGCATTCAGTAAGTAAATGATGCGGAATGTTTCGGACATCTTATCTATTATCTGTTAACTGAAAATTTATCTAGATAAATTTTCAGTTTAAAGATAACAGATAAGAAACTCAATGGATATGTCCGAAACATTCCGTATTAACTGAAAATTTATCTAGTTATATAGATAATTAATTATCTGACACTTAACTTATACCCCGGTCACATATTCACGGAATACGCCCACGGAAGAGCCACGGATTAATTCCGGCATCGTCCGTAGCTACCCGTACTGGTATGTAGCTCTCCGTATTGTAACCGTAATCAATCGTAGTAGTCCTTGTATATTCGTAGCGATCCTTGACAATTTTTGAAAATGCACAAAAATTTGCTACGGAAAAATCAACCGTAGCGTATCCCTACTAGTCCGTATCAAACCGTACTGATACATACTGCTCCGTACGGAAACCGTACTAGTCCGTACTGATTCGTAGGCCTTAACCTGCTACGGATTTCCACGGTTTGGTACGGAGAACTACGTATTTGTACGGTTACCCTACGTATAAGCTACGGTTTTTATACGGATTAATACGGCATTGTCACGGAAAGCTACGATCGTAATACGTTGTACTACGGAGAGGCAGGGATTAGCACGGTCTTATACGGTTTATTGCGTTGCAACACGAAACGGTACGGAATGGTACGGTCCACCACTGTTTAGTACGGATAAACACGGAATTATATTACATACGTGGGATAAATTAATAGTATCATGTGCTTTTTCAAGGGTCTAAATACTACCTTCTTGTTAAAATAGACATATTTGCGTGAACATTCAATAAATGATAATTGCCATTAATTGGCTGCAACTTTATATTGAAATAGCTTAGAATGCGGAGGCAGTGGTCGAGCTGCTTGATGACATGCATAGAATGAACAGCAAATTTCAAAATCAAAAGAGAAGCAGTATTGATCAACATTTTTCTTTAATGATTACTAGCCCATATCTAATCAGGTAAGAGGAGATGGTGGACTAGAGATGGGCTATAACGAAGACCCCTTCATGTTTGTATGAGGCTCTCATGGCCGAACCTGTTGAGGATCCGGCGTCCTTCAGGAAATTCACTTTAATCAGACCTGATATGTCTCGGGGGTCGGACGCGATGAGGCCGAATCCTCTCCGCCAAAATCATTGAACTCTTCAATTCGTTTTCTAGGTGTTTTTTTCTTGTGAGGCATTTTGAAAATGAGCATGCAAGGGGTTGTGGACGGATATAATAGGTCCGTATAGGTCCGTGACAATACGTTCTTCTGCGTATCAATTCGTTCTTCTCCGCATCAGACCCGTACTAATTCGTACTAACCCGTGCTTACACCTTAGCAGACCGTAGTGTATCCGTAGTGCATCCGTCCTTATTCGTGTCGCTCCGTACCACGCCGTGTCGGTCCGTAACAATCCGTGTCTCTCCCGGGGCTTTTGGTGGTAAATCCGTCGAACTCCGTACTCATACCGTTGTGTGTCCGTACTGAAACCGTAGCGGACTACGGAATTTCACTTTTCCGTAGTAATCCGTGAACGATTAGACCGTAGCTCTTCCGTGGCATTATCCGTGAATATGTGACCGGGGCATTAACAAGCAAAGCATTTTTATTGATAAAAAGATAATTATCTGTTATTGAACTGGTAAATGTTGGCAGTTCTGGACACCTTTTAGTGTTTTTTGTAGATACTTATTTATTTACCTGTCTAACAGAAAGGCATCTAGTTAGTCTGACAGAAATATCTGTTATGTATCGTGTTAACACGAAAGCTAACTAGTTAGTCAGATAGTTAACACGATAATTGTATAGCTTACTGTTGGTGGACATATGTCACCATATGATTGCTCTGGTTAAGAAAGAAATGTCTCAGTAAGTTCTGTTCATTGTTATTATCATAATTAATAGTATGTGATTATTAAAATACCAACAAAAGCAAAAACAAAACAAAAATCAATTGAATCTTTAGAAGGCGCATGCACGCGCCGTCTAGTAGATATGCATTTGTCCGTATAGTAATGGGGAAAATTTTAGACTTGATTTTGTGCATTTTTTTTGTTTTATCAAAATCACAGTGTTTGCAAATTTTCAAATAAAAATAGCTTTTCTGATGTACATCATGTCACATAGCTTTTAGGGGTTAAAGTAAACGTTTGAATATCATATTCTTTTTATTATTATCTAATTTTATCTACATAATAAATAACGTGCCAATGAGCCAGTCTTTAGTCGATCGCTCTAAAGCTTAACCGTTGGGAGAGGTAACGACTGAAGCAGTGTCACTCACTTGATTTGCTCCGCCTCTGTTGAAGTTCGTCTCCGCCTTAAATTGTCGCCAAATTCAATATGCTAGCATTTAGTCTTGTTGACGGGGGTTGGGAGAGGAAACCAGGACAATTATGATCAATATAACTTGACGAATTATTAAATTACAAGTTACAAAGCCTAAACCACGCCCACTATCAGAGACGCGGTTCTTCCTTAACCCTTAGCTCAACACAGACCCGTCTATAGTCTAATGACGGGCAGAGAACAAGAGGTATCACTTACATACGCAACGGAGATTATTTTGGCGGATTTTTTTTTTTGCAAAACAGGCAAATCGTGTGCGACATGTAATTCATTAAAGTATCTAGGTATGGTAAAAATCTAGGCAAAAGAGAACAATCGTCGGTCACAGAATCCTTCAAAATAACCTATAGCAAATATTTGTGATACGTTTTAAATTAAACGTACTTTTTCACTCAGTTAATCTGTTTGAATTGGTCAAATCCCGGGATCCCTATATGTTTTAATACGATCCCAGCTTTTCTGAAAACTATATTCTTGAACTGGCCAATTCCTGGGATCTCTATATATTTTAATACGATCCCGGCTTTTCTGAAAACTATATTCTTGAACTGGTCAATTTCCGGGATCCTTATATTTTTTAATACGATCCCGGCTTTTCTGGCTGAATTGATTGACAACTTGTGTTTACTTTAGGACTTGTGTCTGTCACTCATTCCAATACTAAATAACATATTACAACTTAACTTCGTATAAAGAGACATCTTTATGAATTCTACCTATCTAACATTTTTTTGGTCAAGGTCAACAGGCCATATAATAAATGTGCATAGACATAAGGACTTCATTCTATCTGTTTACATGCATCTTCATATATACTCATATTCCTCTTTGTTAAACTGAGATAACTTTATATGTCACTTTTAGTCTCTTAAGCTAACAGAACTGTCATTTTTACATTTAAACACACCCCTGGAAAAAAATTACGAAGCGAGTCGCTACTAGCTTTTTTAAAAGCTAACCTTGTTATATATATACTCGTACATGTATATATCAATTTATTCATAACTATTATTTGATATTGCAGACATATTTTCGCTATTTGTAAAATAACAGACAGTTCGTCTTCAAAATCATTCGAACATTATGCAATTCGAACCAATATTTAAATGGCCATATTCTCGAATCATATTGTCTTGAAGTTATTTTAATTTTACCAATCATTTCAATTTCACTTGTTATCCAATTTATTTTGCTTCGATCAGACGTTTCAATCTTTGTTGCAACAGACAAACATTTCAGAATTGCAGACACCAAGAACATGGAGAAAAAATTAATTAGTGTTTCGGATATTCAGCTGTAATATAGAACGATTTTCAATTCTGATTTTGTACATTAGCTGTGACTGTTCACATCATTTGGCGACGTCTTTGATGTGCAGCATCAACATTTAACTTGTAGGTATAATGTGAAACATAAGTAATATACGTTACACAAAAGCGTGGGGAAGTAATCTTGTTTTATTGTTGTCTTCAGCATATGGTCATTAAGTAATAAAGGCAAATTTCTGATGCAGAGAAAAAAAAACGTATCTTACTGAAACATTTTTGGAAATTGTTTTAAAGAGAAAATTGCATATCCATTTGGGAGATTAACGTTGCCACCTTACTAAAATAAACCTTTTCACATTAAGAGCAATCTTATAAAGACAATCTGCTTTTATCATATATACGATATATGAAAAAAATATAACATCGAAGAGTAATTTTTCGATAAAAGTAGAACAAGCTGATGTCAAATCTTTCCTGTACTGACAAACTGCAACTTGCTGTAAAATAGATCTGGGAACGATTTTGACAGAGCAACTTTATTGAAAAATGGGCATTTCGTTCAAATAAAGTTGCTCATTAATTGTTATACCAGTATGTGCATTTCCAAAATGTCAGGAATCACCGTTCACCTGGGTTTACAAAGGATTTTTCTTTTCCGTGAAATAGACTCCTTCTTAAACAATGGAGCTAATGTTTCTTCTTTTTAAGACATTTATCCCGAATATTTTTTGTTAATCAAACAACAACCACACCCAGTCTAGAAGCCTTCAAACTGGTTTCTAAGGTCGTACATTGAGATAGTACTTCAATTCTATATAAAGATTACTCGACAAAAACGATGGCGGATGATGTTCTTCCCTGTATGCACCCCTTTTCAGGTGTTTTGTCGCCTAATTTGTTATTATATGATATATTATTTTGCATTCTGATTGGCTTGGCAGGCGGTGTTCGAGTAGAAATGATAAAATCTTGGAAATTTATATGTTGCCGTCAAAGAACAGCGACAAACAAACTATTTCATATTGTTAAAA
>NW_026851954.1:0-22055 GCF_026571515.1 Ruditapes philippinarum | reverse complement strand
TGCTGAGCAACATTCCTGAAAAAGTTTCAAGCCTCTAAGTCAGATACTTGTTGAAACATGTGCGATGCAAGTTAAAAATTGCCAATTTTTACTAAGTCAAGGGCAATAACTCTACAAATACTGAATAAATCCACATGCATATACCCAGGTGCAAAACTTCATGCTGACTAACATTCCTGTAAAGTTTCATGACCCTAGATCAAGTATTTTTTGTGTAACTTGCTACAAAAAACAACATGTATATGAGGGGTGTTTAAAAATGCTCATAAGACATAATGATATCCCCCTAAACAAAGGCCACTGGTCCACTTTTACATTTTCCCATTTTGTGGCCTTAGCTGCCAAGTTGACTTTTATTCTTTTCCAAAGTTCAAAACAATGATTATGCAAACTGCAGACAGATTTATACACTTCTAAATAACATTTTGATTACCTTACACAATAAAAGGCCTATTGCTGCTTGCAAAAATAGGCCCAAGTGATTTTTTAGAAGTATTTTAGTCACATGAAGTGAGTTGAAAATAAACTTTTATGATTCTGTAAAGCAGCATGCCTCCAGATTCATGCCAATTTTCATGAATTTTTAGCTCACCTGTCACAAAGTGACAGGGTGAGCTTTTGTGATCGCTTTTCGTCCAGCGTCCGTCCGTCCGTCGTCCGTCCGTCGTCCGTCCGTCCGTCCGTAAACTTTTGCTTTAAATGACATCTCCTCATAAACCACTGAGCCAATTTCATCCAAACTTCACAGGAATGTTCCTTTGGTGGTCACCTTTAAAAATTGTTCAAAGAATTTAATTCCATGCAGAACTCTGGTTGCCATGGCAACCAAAAGAAAAAACTTTAAATATCTTCTTTTAAAAAACCATAAGAGCTAGAGCTTAGATATTTGGCATGAAACATCTTCTAGTGAGTGTCTACCAAGTTTGTTCAAATAAAAGCCCTGGGGTCAAAATTGGCCCCGCCCGGGGGGGTCATTGATTTTTCCTATATGCATATAGTAAAAACTTAAAAAATCTTCTTTTAAAGAACCCAAAGAGCTAGAGCTAAGATATTTAGCATGAAACATGTTCTAATGGGTGTCTACCAAGTTTGTTCAAATAAAAGCCCTGGGGTCAAAATTGGCCCCGCCCCTGGGGTCATAGATTTTCCCTATATGCATATAGTAAAAACTTAAAAAATTTTCTTTTAAAGAACCGTAAGAGCTAGAGCTTAGATACTTGGCATGAAACATCTTCTAGTGAATGTCTACCAAGTTTGTTCAAATAAAAGCCCTGGGGTCAAAATTGACCCAGCCCCAGGGGGTCATAGATTTTCCCTATATGCATATAGTAAAAACTTAAAAAATCTTCTTTTAAAGAACCCAAAGAGCTAGAGCTAAGATATTTAGCATGAAACATTTTCTAATGAGTGTCTACCAAGTTTGTTCAAATAAAAGCCCTGGGGTCAAAATTGGCCCCGCCCCAGGGGGTCATTGATTTTCCCTATATGCATATAGTAAAAACTTAAAAAAATCTTCTTTTAAAGAACTCAAAGAGCTAGAGCTAAGATATTTAGCATGAAACATGTTCTAATGGGTGTCTACCAAGTATGTTCAAATAAAAGCCCTGGGGTCAAAACTGGCCCCGGGGGGGGGGGTCATTGATTTTCCTTATATGTGTATAGCAAAAACTTAAAAATCTTCTTTGGAAAAACCCAAATAGCTAGAGTTTAGATATTACACATGAAACATCTTTAAATAAATATCTACAAAGTTTGTTAAAATAAACGCCCGGGGGTCAAAACTGGCCCTGCCCCAGGGGTGTCATTGTTTTTAACTATATGTGTATAGTAAAAACTTTAAAAATCTTCTTTTAAAAAAGCCAATGAGCTAGAACTTAGATGTTTAGCATGAAACATCTTCTTATGGGTGTCTACCAAGTCTGTTCAAATAAACAAATAAAAGCCCTTGGGTAAAAATTGGCCCGGGGGTGGGGGGGGGCCTATATACAGGTGAGCGACCTCAGGGCCATCATGGCCCTCTTTTTTTTTTTGTACCGCTTCCGTGGTCTAGGGGTTAGAGTCGATGACTTCTAATCCAATTACCTCTCTGGCAAGGGTTCGATCCCCGGGAGATGCTTTGGTAGTTTAGCGCGGAGGAAGGTAGTCTAGTACTGGTGTAACTTTCCAGGAACGATGGTTAGGAAACTACCCGCCTATATGACTGAAATACTGTTGGAAAAGGCGTAAAAATGAAATAAACAAACAAACAAACAAAATCATGAAAATTTTAAAAATATATTTAAATGTGAAATATTGTGAAGTGAACAAAGAAAATAATTTACACATTACAAACAACACTTGAAATCAATGTAAATTACCAAAAAGAGGTCAAGTAAGCAAAAAATTGCCCATATTGCGTTAGTAACGCAGTAGAAATATGGTGATAAATACTGCAAAATCAGTCCTTTATCACATATAACATGTAAATTATTACTTAACTCTTAAATCTTTTTACTTTCCTTAAAATTTTAGTAAATTTTTCTCAAGTTGAATTTTCTCAAAATACTTAAGCTCATCTGGAGGCATGCAGCTTTATTTTAACAATGCAAGCAGCTTTATATTAACAATGAAATAGCTGTCCTCACACACCTCTATTTAACTAATTATCGGCAAAAAAACCCACGGCTGATAAATGTTAATGGTTTGGCCGTGGTTATCCGACAATGTGCTTGTCTGTTTTCCATAAGGAACTGTCCATGAATCACTTTGACCATTGGTAGGGAGAATGGCCCTACGGCATGTACAGTCTTTGGTCATACGTTACAAAGAACACTGCAACACAAGATTCAATTACATACCTTTCTTTTCTTTTTTAAGTAAGATATTCCAGGTGAGTTAAAAGAGCAGAATGCATTCCTTTATTTTGTTTGTTTATATATATGTTATGTATGTTTTTACTTGATGCTTTTACTTTCAGCTGTTTTAGCTCCATTTTTAGCTCGACTTTTTTTTAGCTCACCTGACCACGAAGTGGTCAAGGTGAGGTATAGTGATGGGGCTATGTCCGGTGTCCGTCGAAATGCGTCGTGAGTCTTCAACAATTGGGTTGTTAACAGTCTAGCAGTCACAGTTTTGATTGGATCATCATCAAACTTTGTCAGAATGTTTGTCTCAATGAAATACAGATCGAGTTCGAAGATGGGTTATCTCGGGTCAAAAACTAGGTCACAGGAGCTAAAAATAGAAAAAAGCTTGTTAACACTCTAGAGGCTGCAGTTTTCATCCAAATATCCTGGGAATTTGTCAGGAAGGTTGTTTTGTTGATATCTAGGTCAAGTTCAAAGATGGGCCATCTCTGGTCAAAAACTAGGTCACAGGAGCTAAAAATAGAAAAAGCTTGTTAACACTCTAGTGGCTGCAGTTTTCATCCAAATATTCTGGAAATTTGTCAGGAAAGTTGTTTTGATGATTTCTAGGTCAAGTTCAAAGATGGGTCATCTCAGGTCAAAAACTAGGTCACAGGAGCTAAAAATAGAAAAAGCTTGTTAACACTCTAGAGGCTGCAGTTTTCATCCAAATATTCTGGAAATTTGTCAGGAAGGTTGTTTTGATGATATCTAGGTCAAGTTTGAAGATGGGTCATGTCCGGTCAAAAACTAGGTCACAGGAGCTAAAAGAAGAAAAGCTTGTTCACACTCTAGTGGCTGCAGTTTTCATCTAAATATTCTGGAAATTTGTCAAGAATGTTGTTTTGATGATATCTAAGTCAAGATTGAAGATGGGTCATGTCCAGTCAAAAACTAGGTCACAGGAGCTAAAAATAGAAAAAGCTTGTTAACACTCTAGAGGGTGCAGTTTTCATCCAAATATTTTGGAAATTTGTCAGGAAGGTTGTTTTGATGATTTCTAGGTCAGGTTCGAAGATGGGATATCTCCGGTCAAAAACTAGGTCACAGGAGCTAAAAATAGAAAAAGCTTGTTAACACTTTAGTGGCTGCATTTTTTATTCAAATATTCTGGAAATTTGTCAGGAAGGTTGTTTTGATGATTTCTAGGTCAAGTTCGAAGATGGGTCATGTCTGGTCAAAAACTAGGTCACAGGAGCTAAAAATAGAAAAAGCTTGTTAACACTCTAATGGTTGCAGTTTTCATCCAAACATTCTGGAAATTTTTCAGGAAGGTTGTTTTGATGATTTCTAGGTCAAGTTCAAAGATGGGTTATCTCAGGTCAAAAACAAGGTCACAGGAGCTAAAAAAAAAGAAGTTGTTAACACTCTAGAGGCTGCAGTTTTCATTTAAATATTCTGGAAAGTTGTCTAGAAGGTTGTTTTGATGATATCTAAGTCAAGTTCAAAGATGGGCCATCTCCGGTCAAAAACTAGGTCACAGGGGCTAAAAATAGAAAAAGCTTGTTAACACTCTAGGGGCTGCAGTATTGATTCAAATATTCTGGAAATTTGTCAGGAAGGTTGTTTTGATGATTTCTAGGTCAAGTTCGAAGATGGGTCATCTCATGTCAAAAACTAAGTCACAGGAGCTAAAAATAGAAAAAGCTTGTTTACACTTTAGTGGCTGCAGTTTTGATTCAAATATTCTGGAAATTTGTCAGGAAGGTTGTTTTGATGATTTCTGGGTCAAGTGCTAAGATTGGTCATGTCAAGTTAAAAAACTAGGTCACAGGAGCTAAAAATAGAAAAATCTTTTTAACACTCTAGTGGCTGCAGTTTTGATCTAAATTTCTTGGAAATTGGTCAGGAAGGTTGTTTTGATGATTTCTAGGTCAGGTTTTAATAAGGGTCGTGTCCGGTCAAAAATTAGGTCACATTGCCCAAATATGAAAAAATCTTTATAACACACTAGAGGTCACATGTTTGACTCAGTTGTCATCAAACTTGGCCATGATGCTTGTTTAAGACATTGCTTGGATGGGGTTGTGTCAGGTGAGCGATCCAGGGCCATCATGGCCCTCTTGTTTATTGAAAAAAACAAAACTTATGTGACAAGACAGACCAACTAAATTTTTAAAAATGAAACATTAAGATATGTTCAAACCTTTCTATGTTTGCGTTTAGAAAAAGTAAAAAGTCGAACGTTGCCCCCGCCCGTCGGTGGCTCTTGTTCAAACTAAAAGTGGAGTTATTTCACGATCCACTCAGCAGTGCCGTCGTTGGTTAACTTTTCTGGTTTAGATTCTGTTTGTGGTCATTCCCTTCAATGTAAACAAAGGTTCACATTGAAACTAAGTATGCTGATTCACTTATATGAGTTCTACCTGCTGCACCCATTTTCAGCTTAAAAGTTCTACCTTCCCCACCCATTTTCAGTTAAAAAAGGTCAAAAGTTAAGGTGGCTTCGGCCTGTTTTTACAAATCAATCGTAAATCTGGTCATTTTATTAATTTAATCAGAAAGCATAGACCTATGAGTTTCAACTTTTAAATGTAGATCTATGCTGATTGGATTAGCCTTTCCCTATACATATTTTTGGGCATCTGTCACATTATCCCAATTTTTAGCTCGACTATTCGCAGAATAATCGAGCTAATGCAGTCACCCATTTGTCGGCGTCGGCGTCCCTGTGGTTAAGTTTTTGTGTGTAAGCTGGTATCTCCATAACTACTGAAGGGAATGGATTGAAACTTCACACACTTGTTCTCTGTGATTATCTAAGATGATTGGCACAAGTCCCATAACTCTGATTTGCTTTTTTACATAATTATGCCCCTTTTTCGACTTAGAAATTCTTGGTTAAGTTTTTGCGTGTAAGCTGGTATCTCCATAACTACTGAAGGGAATGGATTGAAACTTCACACACTTGTTCTCTGTGATTATCTAAGATGATTGGCACAAGTCCCATAAGTCTTATTTGCTTTTTTACATAATTATGCCCCTTTTTCGACTTAGAAATTCTTGGTTAAGTTTTTGCGTGTAAGCTGGTATCTCCATAACTACTGAAGGGAATGGATTGAAACTTCAAACACTTGTTCTCTGTGATTATCTAAGATGATTGGCACAAGTCCCATAAGTCTTATTTGCTTTTTTACATAATTATGCCCCTTTTTCGACTTAGAAATTCTTGGTTAAGTTTTTGCGTGTAAGCTGGTATCTCCATAACTACTGAAGGGAATGGATTGAAACTTCAAACACTTGTTCTCTGTGATTATCTAAGATGATTGGCACAAGTCCCATAACTCTGATTTGCTTTTTTACATAATTATGCCCCTTTTTTGACTTAGAAATTCTTGGTTAAGTTTTTGCGTGTAAGCTGGTATCTCCATAACTACTGAAGGGAATGGATTGAAACTTCACACACTTGTTCTCTGTGATTATCTAAGATGATTGGCACAAGTCCTATAACTCTTATTTGCTTTTTATCCCCCGCCGATGGAATCGGGAGGGGGATATAGTTTTGGCGTTGTCCGTCCGTCCTTCCGTCCTTCCGTCCGTCCGTCCATCCGTCCGTCCGAATTTTGTTTCCGGAGTAGTTCTCTGCAACTAATGGCTGGAATTCAACGAAACTTTATGGGAATGTTGATCAGCATGTGAAGTTGTGCACCTGGGTATTTTCGTCTGGATATTTTAAGTATTTTTAGAGTTATTGCCCTTGACTTAGAATTTCGTTTCCGGAGTAGTTCTCTGCAACTGATGGCTGGAATTCAACGAAACTTTATGGGAATGTTGATCAGCATGTGAAGTTGTGCACCTGGGTATTTTCGTCTGGATATTTTTAGTATTTTTAGAGTTATTGCCCTTGACTTAGAATTTCGTTTCCGGAGTAGTTCTCTGCAACTGATAGCTGGAATTCAAGGAAACTTTATGGGAATGTTGATCAGCATGTGAAGTTGTGCACCTGGGTATTTTTGTCTGGATATTTTTAGTATTTTTAGAGTTATTGCCCTTGACTTAGTAAAATTTTGTAATTTTCAACTTGTGTCGCATGTAACTCAAAAGAATTTGACCTAGAGTCATGAAACTTTACAGGAATGTTGATCAGTATGTGTAGTTGTGCACCTGGGTATTTTCGTCTGGATATTTTTAGTAGTTTTAGGGTTATTGCCCTTGACTTAGTAAAATTTTGTCATTTTCAACTTGTGTCGCATGTAACTCAAAAAGTATTTGACCTAGAGTCATGAAACTTTACAGGAATGTTCATCAGTATGTGTAGTTGTGCACCTGTGTATTTTCGTCTGGATATTTTAGTATTTTTAGAGTTATTGCCCTTGACTTAGTAAAATTTTGTAATTTTTCAACTTGTGTGGCATGTAACTCAAAAAGTATTTGACCTAGAGTCATGAAACTTTACAGGAATGTTGATCAGTATGTGTAGTTGTGCACCTGGGTATTTTCATCTGGATATAGGTCCTCTACCAAAATTGTTCAAATTTTAGCCCTGGGGTCAAAATTGGCCCCACTCCAGGGGGTCATAGATTTTCCTTATATGTATATAGTGAAAACTTAAAAATTCTTCTTGTTTGAAGGTACAAGGCTTCAAGTTCAAAGAATATTACAGTTTATGCCATGATTAATATATAAATAAAGCCTTATGTCTTCAGTTGTTGTGTTAATAATAACCAGTACTCGGCGGGGGATATAAATTCAACGAATTTGCTTGTTTACATAATTATGCCCCTTTTTGTGTCGCCTCTACGGAGTAGTGGCGACATATAGGGATCACTTCTCCGTCGTCTGTCTGTCCGTCTGTCTGTCTGTCTGTCCGTCCGTCCGTCACAAAACTTGTCCGGACTACTCCTCATAAACTACTGGTGCAATTTCATCCAAACTTTACAGGAATGATCAGTATCAAGTCTAGTTGTGCATATTGTCAGGATTTTCCGGTTCAATGATTTTTGTCAGAGTTATGGCCCTTTAATAATTTTTAATTTTAAAGTTTGTCCGGACTACTTCTCTTATACCACTAATGCAATTTCAATGAAACTTTACAGGATTGATCTGTAGCTCAAGTCCTTGCGCATATTGCACGGGTTTTCCGGTTGAATGATTTTTGGCCGAGTTATGGCCCTTTGATAAAAAGGTTTCTTTTTCTGTGTGTTGCCAGATACACAAAAGCTTGTCCGGACTACTCCTCATAAACTACTGGTGCAATTTCATCCAAACTTTACAGGAATGATCAGTACCAAGTGTAGTTGTGCATATTGTAAGCATTTTCCGGTTCAATGATTTTTGTTTGAGTTATGGCCCTTTAATAATTTTTATTTTTAAAGTTTGTCCAGACTACTTCTCTTATACCACTTATGCAATTTCAATGAAACTTTACAGGATTGATCTGTAGCTCAAGTCCTTGCGCATATTGCACGGCTTTTCCGGTTGAATGATTTTTGGCCGAGTTATGGCCCTTTGATAAAAAGGTGTTTTTTTCTGTGTGTTGCCAGATACGCAAAAGCTTGTCCGGACTACTCCTCATAAACTACTGGTGCAATTTTATCCAAATTTTACAGGAATGATCAGTACAAAGTGGTTAGTCTAGTTGTGCACTGTCCGTCTGTCTGTCCTTCTGTCACAAAATTTGTCCCAACATGAAATTGGCCATCATGAGGCGACACATGTGATTACTGATCGCTCTTGTTTGACTTAAAAATTCTTGGTTAAGTTTTTGCGTGTAAGCTGGTATCTCCATAACTACTGAAGGGAATGGATTGAAACTTCACACACTTGGTCTCTGTGATTATCTAAGATGATTGGCACAAGTCCCATAACTCTGATTTGCTTTTTTGCACAATTATGCCCCTTTTTTGACTTAGAAATTCTTGTGTAAGCTGGTATCTCCATAACTACTGAAGGGAATGGATTGAAACTTCACACTCTTGTTGTCTGTGATTATCTAAGATGATTGGCACAAGTCCCATAACTCTGATTTACTTTTTCGCATAATTATGCCCCTTTTTTGATTCATAAATTCTTGGTTAAGTTTTTGTGTGTAAGCTTGTATCTCCATAGCTACTGAAGGGAATATATTGAAACTTGAAGGGTTTGTACCTTTTCGGACAATTTTATGTATTCATATAGGTAACCATTATTATACTCAATGAAACACCCTTGTGACAAATTTTCGAATAGTCGAGCGTTACTGTCCTCCGACAGTTCTTGTTAGGTAAAAATGTCAAAAGGTCAATACAATCATGAATGTCCCTTTTAAGGTTTTGTTTTTGGTCATTACATTCAGTAGTGATAGAGCTGAAATTGTTACTTTATATTTGAATGCATCATGTTAAGTTTTACCTGCCACACCTATTTTTATGCCCCCTCCATGTATTGGCTGGGGCATATAGTGTTACCCTGTTTCGTCCTTGCGTCTTTCTGTCATTCCGTCATCATCAGTTTCCATTTATCATCTTAGTAACGGTTGCACACATTCAACTCAAATTTGGCATTGGATATTTAATGAGAAAATACAGGTAGAGTTCGAATTTGGTCATGGTTCGATGATTTTTGGCAGAGTAATGCCCCTTTTATTTTGAAAATAATTTGAAATTTTTTCAGTTTCCTTTCATTATCTCCCCAGCGGTATTACAGATTCAACTCAAACTTGAACTATGGATATGTCAAATGAATATGTAGGTCAAGTTCAAATTTGGTTATGGTTCAATGATTTTTGGCAGAGTTATGCCCCTTCTACTTTGAAATTAATATGAAATTTTCAATTTCCGTTCATTATCTCCCCAACAGTATTACACATTCAACTCAAACTTGACAAATGGATATGTCATGAGAAAAAACAGGTCAGGTTCAAATTAAATCATGGTTTGATGATTTTTGGCACAGTTATGCCCCTTTTACTTTGAAAATTATATGAATTTTTCAGTTTCGTTCATTATCTCCCCAACAGTATTACACGTTTAACTCAAACTTAACATATGGATATGTCAAATGAATATGTAGGTCAAGTTCAAATTTGGTTATGGTTCAATGATTTTTGGCAGAGTTATGCCCCTTCTACTTTGAAATTAATATGAAATTTTCAATTTCCGTTCATTATCTCCCCAACAGTATTACACATTCAACTCAAACTTGACAAATGGATATGTCATGAGAAAAAACAGGTCAGGTTCAAATTAAATCATGGTTTGATGATTTTTGCACAGTTATGCCCCTTTTACTTTGAAAATTATATGAATTTTTCAGTTCCGTTCATTATCTCCCCAACAGTATTACACGTTTAACTCAAACTTAACATATGGATATGTCAAAGGAATGCGCAGGTTTCCAAAAAAAGTTTCCCCGGGGAAAAAATTTTTTGACCAACATTTCAATGGTTTTCCCTGTGATTGTTTATTGCAAGGCACTTATGCCCCTTTGTTTCACTTTTTGAAATACAATGTATAAATTTTTCTTTTCCCGTAATACTTGTATACCCCAAAAGTTTTCTTTTACTTCCACTTTTGAAAAGCTTCAAATTTTAAAATAGGGATATATGTCAAAAAAAATCTCTGCACCACAAAGGTCAAAGTTTCCAAATTTTGTGACTTTTTTCGGGTTTTTTTTGGGATTTTCCCAATTCAAAAATTTGGGCCCCCCTTAAATTTTTAAAAAAAAAGGGAAATTTTAAAATCCCTTTAAAATTTATCTTCCCAACATTGTTTAATTAAACAACAAATTAAAATAGAATCAGGGTAAAATTTTGTTTTTGGTCATGTTTGATAAACTGACGGGAGTTATCCCTCTTGAATTTGAAAAAAATCAGTTTCTGTTAATGATCTCCCCAATGGTTGTACACATTCAACTCAAATTTGACATATAGATACATCTTAGGTTGTGGTTCAATGATTTTGGACAAAGTTATCTTTCTTGAATGTTGGAAAATTTTGAATACTCATAATTATGTGGAAATGTATGTACCCATTATTTTGGCTACAAATATGCATCATATGCAATTTACAAAAGGTTAACACTAAAAAGTTTCAGTGCCTTGAACTTGTATAAAAATGGTTTGTGTTAACATTGAATAGTTTTAAGGACTTAAAAATAATTTGTGCAAACAAATTTGGGACTAAATATTATTACATCTGAAATTTTGGTTGCATGCGGGGCATCCGTGGCATGATGACACATTTATAGTTTAGTCAAAGGTCATGGTCACTTGGTCCTCTCATAACAAATAATAAATCAGGTCACTCAATCATAGGACATTGATCAAGAAAACTTTTATAAAAATGTGCCTTGGTATCAATCATAGTTATTTTAGATCAGAAGGTAAAAGGTCAAGGTCATTCATTTTTTTTATAGGTAATAACTTCATTTCAGACACTTAAACATGATATTTTGTTAATGCATATCAGTTCTGACAGCCATGCCCATTTTAAGTCAAGTCAAAAGTCAAGATGATCTTAGAAAATGGTGCAGTATGGTATCAAACACTGGGAACTTGAATAGTTGAGACTGCTTTATGGGCAGTTCTTGTTTAGCATTGCAGTTGTCTTAAACTAGTGTTTGCAATCACATTTCTGATTAAAGTTTTTGTATTGTTACATATATATCTTATTTCCTTAGTTGTTGAGGATGCTTGCATTTGATATGATTTCTTTATAAAAAGCAACGTGTCTGTCCAATTTTGTTCTGTCCAATTTTGTTTATATAAAAGAGTCATCAAATAATGTATAAAATTTCAACTTTTTTAATATTACATTGGTTTTCAGAATTGTTGTTCAAAAGCCAAGGTCATATACTTAGAAAAGCAGATGTATGGACTAAGGTCAATGTATTTTTGTTTGCCCTTTGACTTCTACTGAAAGGGCAAGGTTATTAACACCATATGTAGGAAGGCCATAAATTCCATTGTTTAAAAATTCTCAACCTGTCAATGAAGAACATCAGGTTAAAATTGCTTTTATGTAACAATGGTTATTATAAGTTTTTGGTCTGACTTACATTGTATGTCACTCCTTCCTGTCACATTTTCTCATAAGTTCTATGATTTTTCTTTACTGTATAATTTATGATTTATTAATAATCCTGCTGACGCTTTAATTTTTCAAATATAGTTTTATGTTTAATTTTATCATACAAGAAGTGAATTATTTCAAACTTGAAATGTGTCTCCCTCATCATCACCCACATCATGAACTATTAGCAAGATCCATCACTTTGTCTCATATATATTATGTTCTCTAAGCATTGCACTGTCTTAGATTAGTTGATACAAATTTATTATACCCCACCACAAAATTTGGGGGGGGGGGGGGGGGGGGGGGCTATAATGGTTTCGCTTTGTCTTGTCTGTTTCCATTATCGTGTCTGCTTTATAAATCCTATACCAATTTAAGGATTTTCTTCAAATTTGGCTCAAATGTTCACCTCAACAAGGGAATGTGCAGAATCCATGTTGCCCATGTGTCAGCTCAAGGTCACAATTGAAGGTCAAATATCAAACAATCAAATACTAGACAGTATGTCGTGTCAGCTCTGTAAGTCCTACACTAATTAAAAGATTTTCTACAATTTTGGCTCAAATGTTCACATCAGCAAGGGGATGTGCAGAATCCATGTTGCAAATGAGTCAGCTTAAGGTCAAGGTCACAATTGAAGGTCAAATATCAAATAATCAAATATTAGACAGTATGTGACGTGTCCGCTCTGTAAGTCCCACACTAATTGAAAGATTTTCTACACTCTTAGCTCAAATTTTCACCTCAACAAGGTAATGCGCAGAACCCATGTTGCCCTTTTGCTGGCTTAAGGTCAAGGTCACAATTGAAGGTCAAAAAATTGACTAAGCACTCTTAGTTTGATAAATATAATTATTGGACTTAAGACTTTACCAATTTTCTATGGAATGAATGAGTCGAGCGAGCTGGCATTTCTGTTTAAATTCTTTTTTTATACCCCCGCACAACAAAGTTGTAAGGGGGGTATACTGGAATCAGGTTGTCCGGCCGTCTGTCCGTCCGTCCGGCCGGCCGTCCGTCCGTCGGTTTTTTCTTGTCCGCCCAATAACTTAAGATTCCTTTGACCTTTAGTCTTCATATTTGGCATGGAGGTTAGTCATGATTAGAAGATGACCCCTAATGATTTTGAGGTCACCAGGTCAAAGGTCAAGGTCACAGGGGCCTTGACTTCAAAAAGCTTGTCTGCCCAATAACTTAAGATTCCTTTGACCTACAGTCTTCATATTTGGCATGGAGGTTAGTCATGATTAAAAGATGACCCCTATCGATTTTGAGATCACCAGGTCAAAGGTCAAGGGCACAGGGGCCTTGACTTCAAAAAGCTTGTCCGCCCAATAACATAAGATTCCTTTGACCTACAGTCTTCATATTTGGCATGGAGGTTAGTCATGATTAGTAGATGACCCCTATCAATTTTGAGGTCACCAGGTCAAAGGTCAAGGTCACAGGGGCCTTGACTTCAAAAAGCTTGTCCGCCCAATAACTTAAGATTCCTTTGACCTACAGTCTTCATATTTGGCATGGAGGTTAGTCATGATTAGTAGATGACCCCTATTGATTTTGAGGTCACCAGGTCAAAGGTCAAGGTCACAGGGGCCTTGACTTCAAAAAGCTTGTCCGCCCAATAACTTAAGATTCCTTTGACCTATAGTCTTCATATTTGGCATGGAGGTTAGTCATGATTAGTAGATGACCCCTATCGATTTTTAGGTCACCAGGTCAAAGGTCAAGGTCACAGGGGCCTTGACTTCAAAGGGCTTGATAACTTAAGATTCCTTTGACCTACAGTCTTCATATTTGGCATGGAGGTTAGTCATGATTAGTAGATGACCCCTATCAATTTTGAGGTCACCAGGTCAAAGGTCAAGGTCACAGGGGCCTTGACTTCAAAAAGCTTGTCCGCCCAATAACTTAAGATTCCTTTGATCTACAGTCTTCATATTTGGCATGGAGGGTAGTCATGATAAGTAGATGACCCCTATTGATTTTGAGGTCACCAGGTCAAAGGTCAAGGTCACAGGGGCCTTGACTTCAAAAAGCTTGTCCGCCCAATAACTTAAGATTCCTTTGATCTACAGTCTTCATATTCGGCATGGAGGGTAGTCATGATAAGTAGATGACCCCTATTGATTTTGAGGTCACCAGGTCAAAGGTCAAGGTCACAAGGGCCTTGACTTCAAAAAGCTTGTCTGCCCAATAACTTAAGATTCCTTTGCCCCACAGTCTTCATATTTGGCATGGAGGTTAGTCATGATTAGTAGATGACCCTTATTGATTTTGAGGTCACCAGGTCAAAGGTCATGGTCACAGGGGCCTTGACTTTAAAAAGCTTGTCTGCCCAATAACTTTAGATGCCTTTGACCCACAGTCTTCATATTTGGAATGGAGGTTAGTCATGATTAGTAGATGACCCCTCTTGACTTTGAGGTTACTGGATCAAAGGTCAAGGTCACAGGGACCTTGACAAAAAAAACTTTTCTTCTCAATTGCTAAAGAATGCCTGTCCGCAGTGTATTGATTTTGACATTTTCACATTTGAATCATGTAGAATACATAACTTAGCAATGCACTGGCTTAGTAACCTCAGATTTGGCAGGGAGGTTGTCCTTGAGCTTTAAATGGTCACTGTTGATTCTGACAAAGTGGTATGCGGGGCTATTCACGCCATGATAGTGGCAGTTCTAGTTTGTTTTACTCTTACTCTGTTTTTACGTTTTGTTTTACTGTTAATTACTCATACTATTTTTTTTTAACAAAAACATTTTAGAAGTTTGCACTTGATCAAAATAACAGCACCAACATGTAGTCCAGTTTATCTTGTTATTCTATGACCACCTATAATAAATTAACTTTTTCAAGTCCATTAATTTTGCTAACAAAATAACTCTTTAAACAACTTTAGTTTGGTCTCAAATATATTTCTTGCTGTCAGTATAATGTTTCCACTTGCTTTACATGTGCTGGAAATTTGACTATAGCATGGGAGTAGCAAGATAAGATGTACTATGCAGAGCTAGACATCATTTAGCCTTTTGAATAATGTTGTAAATCCATATACACTACTATAATAATTAAAAATAATTGAAAATGAAGCATTTAAAATATGGTATTTAATGCAAGATAACATGGGTTAAAGTCCATTTTTTTAACACTTTTTAGCTCACCTGAGCATATGCTCGGGGTGAGCTATTAGGATCACTCTTCGTCCGTCGTCTGTCGTACGTCGTCCGTTGTCCGTTCACACTTTTCAAACGACATCTCCTCTGAAACCATAAGGCAGATCATAATGAAACTTCACAGGGATGTTCCTTGTGTAAAGCCTTAACAAAAGTGTTCAAAGAATTCCATTCCATGCAGAACTCTGGTTACCATGGCAACCAAAAGAAAAAAACTTTAAACATCTTCTTCTAGATAACCAAAGAGCTAGAGCTTAGATATTTGGCATGAAACATCGTCAAGTGAGTGTCTACCAAGATTGTTCAAATAAAAGCCCTGGGGTCAAAATTGGCCCCGCCCCAGGGGGTCATTGATTTTCCCTATAGGCATATAGTAAAAACTTAAAAAAATCTTCTTTTAAAGAACCCAAAGAGCTAGACCTAAGATATTAAGCATGAAACATCTTCTAATAAGTGTCTACCAAGATTGTTCAAATAAAAGCCCTGGGGTCAAAATTGGCCCTGCCCCAGGGGGTCATTGATTTTCCCTATATGCATATAGTAAAAACTTTAAAAAATCTTCTTCTAAAAAAACCAAAGAGCTAGAGCTTAGATATTTGGTGTAAAACATGTTCTAATGGATGTCTACCAAGTTTGTTCAAATTAAAGCCCTGGGGTCAAAATTGGCCCCGCCCCAGGGGGGCATTGATTTTCCCTATATGCATATAGTAAAAACTTAAAAAAAATCTTCTCTTAAAGAACCCAAAGAGCTAGAGCTAAGATATTAAGCATGAAACATCTTCTTATCAGTGTCTACCACGTTTGTTCAAATAAAAGCCCTGGGGTCAAAATTGGCTCCGCCCCGGGGGTCATTGATTTTCCCTATATGCATATAGTAAAAACTTAAAAAATCTTCTTTTAAAGAACCCAAAGAGCTAGAGCTAAGATATTTAGCATGATACATGTTCTAATGGATGTCTACCAAGTTTGTTCAAATAAAAGCCCTGGGGTCAAAATTGGCCCCGCCCCAGGGGGTCATTGATTTTCCCTATATGCATAAAATTATAGTAAAAAGTTAAAAATCTTCTATTAAAGAACCCAAAGAGCTAGAGCTGAGATATTTAGCATGAAACATGTTCTAATGGATGTCTACCAAGTTTGTTCAAATAAAAGCCCTTGGGTTAAAATTGGCCCTGCCAGGGGGAGGGGGGGGGGGGCAAAAGTCATTGTTATTCATTATTTGTGTATAGTAAAAACTTAACATCATGAAATATCTTCTAATGGGTGTCTTCCAAGTTTGTTCAAATAAAAGCCCTTTGGTTTAAACTGGCCCGGCCCTGGGGGCCTATGTTCAGGTGAGCGACCCCAGGGCCATCATGGCCCTCTTGTTCTTATACAGTATCTGTGGCATAATTGACTTATGGACACATTTTGTCCACTTTTTCTTATACAGTCTTTGTGGCCGCATTGTCTTATGAACACATTTTTTTGGACTTTTTCCTATTCAGTCTCTAGCTAGCTGTGACATCATTGTCTTATGGACACATTTTTTACACTTTTTCTTATACCGTTTCATTGCATCATTGTCTTATTGACACATTTTTTACACTTTTTCTTATACAGTTTCTGTGGCATCATTGTTTTATGGACACATTTTTTTGGTTTTGTTTGCTATGTTGCCAGTCATACCAATACTATTAAGTTAAAATTAAGGATATTTTCCAGTTTTTTCAGCACAGAAGATATCATGTGCCCTCTTAAGCATTATTTTAAGCACAAGGGGGCACCTGACTGGAGCAACTGACTTTCCTTAACCCTTTACCACATATATACGCGAAACAACGCACTTTCGACCCCCCCCCCTTTTTTTGGGCCTCAAATAGTGAAAAAATGTCCTATTTGGGCCCAAAACACATGTTTTCGTTTGAGAAATGTTGCTTAAAAAATTGAGCACTTTTTCGGCGCCGCCCCCCATCCAAAAGATACATCAGGGGGTTGCCAGAAGGGGGATGTGCCCCGGGACTGGTGGAGTGCACAAAGAAGAAAACTAGAGATCAATTGCAGCAGACTGTAGGTGACTGTTATTTTGGAGTTGTTTGCATTTCATTAAATGGTGAGTATTACATGTCTAATGCAGAAATTCTTTGATTTTTGGGGGCGCATGCGCAATGCGCCCCCAATGGAATAACGACAAATTCAGATTTACTATGATATGACCACAAATAGTCAGCTACCTACGCTAAGCAAAATAGTTCCAAAACTTCGCAGTAACTCCAAAATCATAGTTCCCTATCTATTTTAAAATTGACTGGCCAATTTTGTACTAAATTTAGCAATCGTCTTTTAAACACGCCCGTTTAACTCACAACGAGTGAAAAATGTCCATCGGTAAAAATGTTGTGAGCAACTTCCGTTCCTCGTTGTGAGCACCCATCTTTGACGTGTGACACGATAAACAAGGTGAGTTTTTCATAATTTTTGAAGATTACAGACATTTATGTAAAAATATCGAAATGCAGTTAGCTAGCGATGTGTTTTCCGAGTATGCAAATGTAAAGATATTGCCTGTTGGTGGACAATTTGATGGAAATACCGTGCGACGCAGTCACTCGGGGTAGGAGGAAAACTGGTGACAACTTCTCTTTGGACCTTATTTAACATTGAAAACGTCGATTCTGGTGACGTTTTGTGCATTCTTACCTAAAACAGATGCCCACAAGTCTTCAGCGTAAAAATTATAATCTGAAAGTCTTCATAGAAACGAAGATATAACCTTTTTTGCTTTAAATCCTCGTTGTGAGCACCATAACCTCGTTGTGAGCAAGACAAGCGCAGTGCGTGTATGGTTTTTAATATGTAATTCAGATGGTGAAAATATAATTTTCAATCTACCACAGCAACATTAAAACGTTTTTGCACAGCAGCATTTCTTTGCAAGACGTTGTGCATACCCCAAAGGGAGGCATATTAGTTTTGAACTGTCCGTCTGTCAGTCCGTCAATCTGTCCGAAAACTAAACATTGGCCATAACTTCCTTATTAGTAAACGGATTTGATTCATATTTGAACACAACATCCCTTAGCACAAGACCTTCCTACGAACCTGTATTTTTTTTACCTTGGCCCCTGAATGACCTTTACCTTGAAGGTCAAATTGTCCAAAAACATTTAAGATTGGCCATATAAATGTCCTGGCATAATGTTTAGGCACAACACATCTTTGGACAAGGCCTTTCAGCTATCCTATATTCTTTTGACATTGACCCCTGAATGACTTTCACCTTGAAGGTCAACCCAGCAAACATTACATATAGGTCCGATGTCGGCCCGATATCATCTTCAATGTCGGCCCGATATCGGCATCCGAAGTCGGCTCGACATCGGATGTGCAACCCGGCTCAAAGTCGGGCCGATATCGGATGCCGATATCGGGTGCCGACTTACAGCCGATTTTTTACCTTCATTCGTAATAAGCTTTTTATTTCTTACAGCATATTGGTTTGCTTTCCTTAACATATAACAGAACATATATTTATTTTGCAATACCTTTTATTACATCAGCAAAATTAAAAATTCATATACATAATATATTTTATAATTTACACATACTCGTACATATTTCAATGTTTAAAACCATGTATGTTTACCTTACGATTTTTTTTTGTGCTTGTTTAAACATTAATCTTTACATGTTTCCTATAAAGATCAGTCAAAATTAAATTGTTTTAACAAAAATACTTAAGTCATGTGACTGGCAAATACAACCTTGCTATATTCATACTACTTTTTGTTAAGATAAAATGAGCTCAATGGCTTGTTCCTTTGCTTTTTTGGATCCTGTAGACTTAAAATCTGTCTAGAAAGTGTCAAGCTGTTATCTCTTATATATTTAGTAACTGTATTTTAGATTTTGCACATTGATTCATACTCCAGTTACGGTATTACGAGTTTGAGTAAAACTTTAAAAGAATAGCTGACTTTTTTCACATTATTGTGTTGAATAGTTAAACAGCATTTTGTAATTTGTACATGAGTTAATAATGTCAAGTGTCAATTGTGGTTCCTCCAGGAGTCCCAATACATATGAACTTCTTCAATTGTTTAGTTTTCTACAGTTCTTTATTGCCACCATGTCTTGATCATTTGCCAGATGAGCTATTTCCTGCTATTGAATTTCAGCTCGATGACTGTTGCCCTCTTTTTCATCACTACATTCTGAAGCAAAAATTGAAAAGAAACCTTATAAGTATATGTGTGTGTGTATAGATACAAGTTACAAGCTACACATATTGTCTTGATCTATATATATTAAAAGAATATTTATTAATTAAACATTTTTTTTAAACATATATGTTAATAAATCAGTAAAAAACAATGAAACTTTACATAATAACTCTAAAAGCTCAAGCTGAATAATTATTTTTTCGTCATCATAGATTTTTTGTCTACTTACTCATTCTAAGTGTTGCCTAGGACTCTGTATTGCATCAATTGGTCATCTTTAGCTGCTAAAATGACATTTTCTTTCTCCAAAACCAGCTATTTCAGTTGTCAGCACTCTGATTCAGATATGTTTGTCATGTAACAGACAGATGATTTACCTGCAATGAATCATTCATGTTTCAAACATTATACTATAAGAAAATATATCAACATAATAATATATTCACATTTTTATTACTAAAGGACTATGTTAAGAAAAGTGTCCTTTCAAAAGGCAAGCAGGCACTATCCATTTCTTTTAAAGTAATCAACATTTCATTATTTCTGATTAAAACTTTCATTTGACATCTCTATCATAATTATAACTTTTAATAAAAATAAAAAGAAAATTATAATTTGATGTTTATTCTCTCTCAGCCGCTAAATTTCAGGCAACAATTTAAAAACAGTCGCGAAAATGTATTACAAAATAATTTTCGGCGAGATAATTATGAAATTCCCAAACCTACGTTCAAAATATCAATGACGCCGAATACTACAACAATGAATTTATTCAAAAGCATAAGTAATTTATAAATTTACCAGTAGTATTTGAGAAAAAATCCACTTTTTTTAGTTTTGGCGCAAACTTCTTCTGATGGCAGGTGTGCTAGAAAAATACCACGTTGTGCAAATCACTTATACACTAAATCGGCAACAGACATGGAGCCGATATAGCACCGAAGTATTTTTCATGAAAACGACTAAATTACTCTTTACAAAAGCATCGATTTCTTGCTGAAATGAATTTGAGAAGAATATGCTAAAAAAACTCATTTAATTGAATAACAGGAAATAAATGTATATTGGACCTATATCGGACCGATATCATCCTGTCTTTAACAAGTTTGTCTATATCGGATATATATCGGTTCGATGGCGGAAAGCCGACTTCGATATTCCGACATTTAGCCGATATCGGCCCGATATAGATATGTTTGCTGGGAAATTGTCCAAAAACTTAAAAAATTTGTCATAACTTCCTTATTAGCATTCGGATTCTACTCATATTTTAAAACAACACCCCTTTAGGAAAGACCTTCAAACTGATCTGTATTTATTTTTACCTTGTACCCTGAATAACCTTCTAGAACATCCAAAAACTTTAACATTGGTCATAACTTCTTTATAAGTAAGTGGAATTAATTCATATTTGGACACAATGCCCCTTTGGACAAGACCTTCCAACTGGCCTATATTTATTTCACCTTGACCTTGAATGATCTTCACATTGAAGATCTAATTGTCCAAAAACAAATAATCTATCTGGTCCATAAATCAAAGGACACAGCACCACTTCAGGGGCATTGTCAACTTACCGTGATAGTTCTTGTTTTACATAACTTGGTCAGTTTTCAGCTCAGGATAAACACATGTATGTGTGTATCACACAGATTGTGAAATTGGTGAAATATTTATAAACTCCCCGTGATCTTCACTCGTGTCACACTTTTTTTGTTTTGGGTTTTACGTCACATCGACACAGTACAGGTCATATCGCGACGTCCAGCTTTACTGGTGGAGGAAGACCTCAGGTGCCCTTCCGTGCATTATTTCAGGCACGAACGGGCACCTGAGTAGAACCACCGACGTTCTGTAAGCTAGCTGGATAGCTTCCTCATGTGATAGAATCCAAAGTCCCTGTCGGGATTCGAACCCACAGCGGTGAGGGGCAAGTGGTTTGAAGTCAACGACCTTAACCACTCGGCCACGGACGCCCCTACGTGCCACACTAGAGTATACGAAATTAAATAGCTGATTTACCTCCACTGATTAGTTCCTCTGTTAATCTGATGACTTGTGAATATGAAGAATAATTTTCAAAAAAGAAAAAGAAGAACTATTGCAAAGAAAAACTATTGTACAAAAAAGTTTTGACTGCTTTTGGTAGATTGAAAATTGTATTCTTGCCATTAAAACCAGACAAGCACTGCGCTTGTCTTGCTCACAACGAGGTTATGGTGCTCACAACGAGGATTAAAGCAAAAAAGGGTATATCTTCGATTCTATGAAGACTTTCAGATTATAATTTACGCTGAAGACTTGTGGGCATCTGTTTTAGGTTAGAATGCACAAAACGTCACCAGAATCGACGTTTTCAATGTTAAATTAGGTCCAAAGAGAAGTTGTCACCAGTTTTCCTGCTACCCCGAGTGACTGCGTCGCACGGTATTTCCATCAAATTGTCCACCAACAGGCAATATCTTTACATGTGCATACTCAGAAAACACATCGCTAGCTAACTGCATTTCGATATTTTTACATAAATGTCTGTAATCTTCAAAAAATATGAAAAACTCACATTGTTTATCGTGTCACACGTCAAAGATGGGTACTCACAACGAGGAACGGAAGTTGCTCACAACATTTTTACCGATGGACATTTTTCACTCGTTGTGAGTTAAACGGGCGTGTTTAAAATTGTATGTATATTTTTGCTTTACGCGATTTTAATATTACTACGCCAGCGGTCGATCATAGCCAAAGTACTTGCATAAATATAGTACAAATTACATGTAGTCACAAGTTAATTAAGTGTCA
>NW_026851953.1:0-121403 GCF_026571515.1 Ruditapes philippinarum | reverse complement strand
GTTAAATTAATTATTTAAATCAAATTTACATTATCCGTTTTAAGAAATATTGGGCAGTTGTGTCAAAGAAAGTATGTGTATATAGACATCAGTGCCTTGAATATTAACATTTATTTATGTTAATTCAATCTATTCATGTACACACATTTACATATAAATTATCTTTAAATAGAATTTACCTTTCATAAATTCCGTAATCGATGACCGCGAGAATTTCTAGGTTATACTTTTTCCCGCCTGGAAGCACACTTTCCCTGATGACTTTTGCTGTTTTGCCAAATGCAGCGACCTGACCAAGTTCTATAGGAGCTGAAAAAGAAAAAGTAACCCTTTTCTTAAAATAACGTTTAGTGGTTTACAGTTTTTTTTTTACAATTTGTATAATTCGAAATTATAAATTTTTACTGCAAACTCGTTATTGTTCGTGGGTGTCTATATTTCGTGCTTTTCGTGGATAGGTGAATCCACGTGTTTAAGATCCAAGAAAATTTACTGCTGAAAGATTTTTTTTGCATTGCATTATTTTCATTTGAATTTTATTGCAAAAAAAAAACCAAAGACACTTCACGAATGTAAGAACCCACGAAAAATGCCTTTTTGACAATACCACGAATTGTCATGCCAATGAAATTAAGTGTTTTGTTCGAAATTATCAAAAACGTAAAAGACAAGAAAGATGTGCAATGACCATAACAAGACCAACGAACTAAAATGAAATAAAAAAATATTGATGTTTACGCAGCCATTATAAACGTTTAAGAAGAAATATCAAACAAAGTTTATATACTTTATATTACCAAAATGATTTGTTTGTTATCATGTAAACATTGCTACGTACATGGCAGGTAAAATGTGCACAATTAATTGTTATTGGTGGGGGAGTGGGAGTGGACCGTATAGAAGTTATTATTGACCACTTTGATATGCATGACATTTATATGAATAGTCAAGGCGTTGAACTTATAGTTTCATAAATGACCGCAAACTAATAAGACAAATAACATACCTACATACATATATAATATATATAGCATATATAGGCATATTCTTATTAAACAAAGCACGTCAGGCCTTGTCGCTCATGACTTTTTGTATGTCAGTCGTAAGTATCATACGAAAATAAAACGTTATTAATTAATTACAATGAGCGTTACTGTGTGACACGTGTTTGACACGTGTTTGACGGAAACAATTATCAACTAATTAGCAGGTACCTCGTGAATCGTATCTTAATTAGGATATGTTTCTATGAAGTGTATTTTTTTGGAAATAAATTTCCCCTATCATATTATAATAACAATCAGAGCACAGCAGATTATAAATTCACCCTTAAACTGATGAATTTGTGTACTGGAGTTGCTCCGCTTTAAATTTGGAAATCTTAATATAAAAAACAACCGAAAAACTTAGCTAAATCTACAGTATATGACCTGGATAAAATGCAAAGACATGCATTCTGGTCTGGCTCTATGGTAATAAAGACTAAACACTTTTGGTTTCTGCAGGCAAGGGGTAAAGCACTAGGGAGCAAATTATTATTTTCTTGTATAGATTCGAATATACCCAATCAGACTAAAATACTTGTGAATAATTGTATACACTTTTTGCTCTTAAAAATGCATTGCATAGTTCTACCGTGAAATACCTAATACTACAAAATGTGTCTTAAGTCTTATTTTTACCTTTCTTCTTTGTAGTCACTAGGTGTCCCTGGCAACTGTTCAGTTTTGTAAATGCCATATACTTTACTGTGTGAGTTTGCCTTTTTAGCAATGGTTTTTGCCCTCTCCCATAACTTATCTGCGGGCGCTGCCTGTCTTTTCATTCTTCCTAATGCAGAGTCTTGCATTGGAGACATTCGATATTCTTGATTTCCGGAGCAAAACGTCCCTTCCTATGAAAAAATATATAATTTCGTTTATTTTTACGAAAATAATTTCGTTTAAATACAATTTGTATATATTTTATTATTTTACATTTGTCATCAATTTGACATCTTAACTACTAAAATTAACTTCCTTATGCAGAATTTTGTATTGAAAACACGTTACAATCGTGGTTTTCCGAGCATAACGTCCCTTCATTTGAAAAAAAACAAACATTTATCTTTAGGAAATTAATTCGTATATATATTTTGACAACCGTTGCAAGCTTGACGTCTGATTATTTATATCAATTCCTTAAGCAGAATCCTGCATTGGAAACATATAACACTCTTGCTTTCCTGACCAGATTGTCATTTCTTAAAAATATCGTTTAATTATCGCAATAAATTCGTTTATTATTTTTCTATTCGTTTCAAGCTTCACATCTTTACAAAATTAACTTCCTTATGCGGATTTTTGCATTTTAAACATGTTATACTCTTGGTTTCCCGAGCAAAACGTCCCTTGCCATGAAACAAATAAAAAAATCGTTCATTTAAAAGAAAATAAATTCGTTTAAATAAAATTCGTATAAAAAGTTTTTTTGACATTCGTTACAATCTTGACAACTTTATTACTCATATTAACTTTAGGTTTTTGTTTGCATATATTTAATTTTACACATCATGCGAACCTGACAAAGTTTGATGACAGGTTCAGCTACAAAATATCATTTTATAAATTTATGAGTATATGATATAGAGCACAAAAAGGAAAATAATATTGCTGAAACGATATTATGATAGTGAAGTAAATGAAATGAGTGAAATAAAAAAATGAGTGAAATAAATGAAATAAATACATTGAGTGCAATAAATGAAATAAATACATTGAGTGAAATAAATGAAAGCTTTTATAACAACAAAAATATGATTAAAAGTAGGTACATGTAAAGAGCTCAGTAAGACTTTTTTCAATTTCTTTGTATTTTACATTTATGATCAAAAGCCTATGCTTACCATTGTAGTATCACAGTTGCCCGTGTTATTGGATACATTGTCTTTGGGACATGACAAAGTAAAAATGGCGCAGTTTGCAGGGTCTTGATATTCTCCAAACACCTGTAATAGAATTTCAAAAATTTCATTCAGTTTTGACATACATTATTTACCTATAAAATGATTAATCATTTAAACTTGCATTAAATTGCATAAATGAATTTTCTGATCAGTCAAATTAACACTTCATAAATAAATGTGTTTCGATATGAAAATGATATCTTGCTTTTTTTTTAAAGTTAGACCAATTTTGACTAAATGTAAACAATTTCCGTTTAGTAATGAAAAGGTAAATTGCGTAATAAGGTGATGAAAAACAGTGAATAAAGAAGCAAAGTTTGTTACAACGCTAGTTAATCTAAAATTAGAAAATTGAACATAAAGATACAAAAATTATGATTTCAGCAAATGTGAAAACAGTTTCACATTTAGAAAACTGACGCCCTATTATTTTTTAACCCATAAAGGTTTAAGAGAAGATTTCCGCCCAGTCGTGTAATTCGCAACTTTAGCATTTTCTGCCTATACAATGTGAGGTAAATTTTCGCACGAATATTGTATTCAGCTAGCCTTCAGGTCCAAAAGTTTTAAAACTTTCCGCGAGTTCTGTTCCAAATCTCAAGATTCTATTTGGTCAATTTACATTCTGTGTGCAATTTCTAACCAATCAGATACCTGAGATCAGAGCTTGACCCTAGGTAATTTCTTTATGATCTCGGACCCAGGTAATTTCTGATCTAATTAAGTACGCTATAAATAAACGGTGCTGAAAACATTAAAAAAAATGTTGGAACACCGATAGACAAAAGTCCTACCTCATTTTCCCCTAGGCCATACGGCATAACAACTGGTATTCCAGATTCTGATTTTCTTATCACATAAACATTTTTGGCACTTGTTGCCTTTGGATTTCTTTTAAGATGAAGAGATACTGTACGTCCTAAAACATCTAAATTTAAATCAACATTTTTTGGGAGACCATCTTTAGACTTTGTCGCACTGTTCAATGCTGTGTCGTCCACAACTGTAAAGTCAACGGGCTCTGAAAAAAATGTAAATTATTTTAGATAAATGCGATTCTTATAGTACGATAAGCTAATTTTAGGTGCAAAACTTTCGTAAAAATGTTAAATATTGAAGTGCTTGCGCTTCTGCGTGTTAAAAGGATTATATGTGGTAAAAGTTTAAATAAGAGACAAAATTAATTATAATAAATAGGTTTTCTTTAGGTTAATTAAGGGGAATTTAGGTTGATTTCAAATATGAATTTTGTTACAGGCCGAATTCAACAACAAAAAGGTTAACTATATAAATCAGTTATTTATGTCCAAATTTCATCACGTAAAATAAAATCATTTTCCGTTTGTTCTCCGAAGAACAGAAACAAGTATCCACTTTAATATTTGTCAATAAATTAGTTATAAAAACATTCTTATATCGTTTATTTATTTATTTTATTGATTAACTTATTTAATATTTCTATGAAAATTTTATTTTATACCTGTTTGGTTGTTCGGGTCATTTACTGCCTGCGACAAAGCACTTGATATCCATAAAGCACTAATCAAATAAAAATAATTCCGCTTCTTTTGCATTGTGACAAATTTTCCCACTTGCCTCCTTTTTCGGACCCGTAATTACTTCTAAAGACAATGGCTGGTTATTATATATATAAGATATAAAACAGTACAAATGATGACGCCTACTTCACGCGCGCGTGCATTTCTGATTGATCGAAAAACAACAGGTAGTATTTAAAGCGGAGTTCCAGTAATAAATGACATTTATAGAGGCCCCCGTAAGTATAAACAAAAAACACAAAACACATCTTAGTTACGTAAACCGGACTCAATAAAGTCATGTGGCTTTTGGTCATAACAGTTAATTAACTCATTGATTGATTACGTTTTTTGAGAATGTACTAGAATATACTTTATTTAATCATATCCGAATGACTCACAGAGTGAGTAAAATAAGTAATTATGTACAAATAAGGAATCAATTTTAGGAAAAAATGACACTATACTCGTACATTGTGTAAGCATGTCCCTCAAGCAATTTAAAAATTGAACTTCATACCGTCTGAATCACTATGATATGTTTTCTTACTTTGAGCTCAATGTTTAAGGAATATCAATATCGGGAAAAAATGTTGAGTTATCAAAATTATAGCCTGGTCAAACTGCACGAATGTGTAGGCATGCCTGGCTCTATACTGATATCAAAGTCCTTTCACTTTCGGTTTCTGCAGGTAATGGGTTCAGAGTATGACAAAAAGAACCGAACTGTGCTCATTCAGAGCATTAAGATTTGGACAATTAATAATGAGAATTCCTTGGCAGAACTTTTATGCTTAAAAGTGTACAGAAGACCCCTGTATCTCATTTGTCATCATCAATCGCTAATTCGAGTTAATGATAATAAACATATATAAGGGGAAGCTTACAAAGCATAGCTAGATTGGCTTCTTCTAAAAAGGTATCTTGCACAATTAACTTGCAACACCCGCGTCCATCCTCAAGAAAAAGGAGGAATCTTGACTTATTACTCTCAAACCTCGTGCTATAGGCAGTCAGCTGGCCAAATTCTGTTTAATGCTCCCGCATTCAATATAGGCAATTCCATCGCCTGGTATTTTGGCGCCAGAACAAAACAAACTCATTCTCGGGGACGGATAAAAATCATTCCAAAGCTATTTCCTGCACTTTGACCAGTGAAATGCAGGCCTGGGTTATTTTATTACACAATCGCTTATTTAGGTATTTTCTTCCTTCTCCCACTTTTCCCTCTTTCCTGTTGATACGTGACATTGTGTACAAGGTCATATTGTACGCATTCATGCAAATTCCGTTTGTAGACAACCATTCAAAATGTCACATACGATGTCATAAGTTTAATGAATATACAAAAAACGTCATACAATTATAATAACTTAATTATTTGAAATTTGTTTATAATCGTTTGATGTGCTGTGTTTTGTTTCTAATTACATCTAATATCTGATTTCAAATTCAAATTATGTCAAGTTTGTATAAACAAGCAAACGTTTGTTTCTTTCGTAATCTGTCTGGGAGAAAATGATAATAATGAAATAACTTCTGCTATGAAAGGTTAAAGCTTAAAAAGATGCCTTCTTTAAATAGCTACTGGAATATTTGGTTTCAATACGGAGAAAAATCTTTCCTTTGATCACTTATTGGTATTTAAATAGCTATGTGATAATATTCACGTTCTGCTCAATATCGTTTTGTCATTTATATATTTTGGTAATTTACACAAAACTTGGGATCAAGTGTTTTACAGTCAAATTGACCTTTATGAATAATTGTTCTCCGCCTTTTCGAAGAAAAAAGGCATATGGAAATGGGCTCCGTCCGTCTGTCCGACCATTTGTCACACTTTCGTATCCGGTCCATTACCAAACCATTTATCAAAGGAATTTGGCATAATTTAGAAAAAGTGTTTTCTATAATAAGACGATGTTTCATGTACAATACCCATACCACTATCTCAAAGGTCAAGGTCGCACAATGAGGTCAAAGCCTAACATGGTCTGTTACAGTGTATGCTGCAAAGTCAGGCCCAAGCTAACAAAATCATTGGTGAATCGCCCACAAACCTTGACCGATGAAAAAATTTACGGACCGGACGCGAAATGTAACACACCAGACCATACCTTGTATTCATATTTTTTGGTTTTGAAATGGTGATTACATCTATACAATTGTATTTCTGTTGACAGTTGACACTTACACAGAAGTTCTTTCATTCATTTTTTAATGATTTTTTGTTTTATCATTAAATTTATCGTCGGATACCCACGGTTGATTAACATGTAACACGACATGATAAATAAATGTTAATGGTTTGGTCGTGGATATCCGACGATGATTGATCATGATTTTGCACTGTAAGTCCATTTTCAAATAGCACACTTTTGTGCTTCATGTAAAACTTCCCTTAGGCGGGGGACGTTGGTAACTTGTGGGAAATGACGGAAATTGAAAAAAGCATATACCAAATAATAAAACATGTTTAAAATGAAAAAAAAAAAACTGCAGTTTACTGCAGTGGGGTGGGGGGTGGGCCGTGGGTAGTGACCAATCAACGCGCTGAACACCTATGATATAAAGCATATAGTTATATAAATTAATTAATTAAATAAGAGTATTTTTCAAATATTTGTAGGCCTAGTTAAACGAGTACAATTGTTGGTGTTTTTTGTTATGTTGATAAACGATTTGATAACTCGTGTTATTAAATGGGACGAAAACTGACTGATTTCACTGGAAGTGAGTCATCAATGCGAGTCTGTCCTAGCCGGTTTAACCGACGTAAATTAACGTTTATGGCGTTATCTCCGTAGTAAACCTGTCGTTTAAAGGTACTAAAATAACTGGAGCGTAAAGATTGGTGTGAGACATAATAATATGTTTACAATTAATTGTTGAACCAATAAAATCAGCGTATCGACCTTCTAGTATCAGGATTAAGGTCAAACAACACGGTATTTTACTAATATAATTATGTATTATTTCTAATAATTAGGATAACAGGAAAATTTACAAAAACCTATCACGAGAATCCTCCGAGAGTACTAATTGAAAAATAAATGACTGGGAATTAACACATGAAGCATATAATTATAAGAGATGAACACTTTCTTTTTCTTCGGTTGCGTTTGACGTCGCCCAAACACATAATAGGTCATATGACGACTGTCCAGTTTTATTGGCGATGAAAGACTTCCGGTGCCCCTCCGTGCCCTAGATATACTCTTGGGAATAAAATGTGAATTTCATTTACGATATTTATATCAGCCTTCAGTGTTGAAAAAAAAATGTAATATTAAAAATATCCCAGTATATTAAAGCTGTTTTGTTACGTAAATGGGTTTTAAGTCACATCAAGAATGTAAAGTAAGTATTGACCTAAACCATTCGGCAACGGACACCTCTCCATCTAAAAAGATACCATACATATAACTTTAATAATTTAATTTACCCTTGGTCCGGCACAACAGAGACATGGGCCATGTATATCGACTAGTTGAGGTTAACATTGGAGTTAAATTTAAAGAAAATCCGTCAAGAGATGAAGAATTTATAGAGCTGACATGATGGAGACGGAGGGATGGACAAATGGACCCACGCAACAACATGATTACCATTCATATTATGTGGTGGGCGTATACGAACACTTATTCTTATATAGTTTATTAAAAAATCTTTAAATGCTTTGCAGGAAACTTACTATTATATTTCACCCTGTTTCTAGTAGTGAAATACGATTTTATTTCATCACTAATACATCGGAGTATCTCACTAAAAACCAGGTTAAAGAGGAAATTTGTTTGCTTATTTTTCAGTTAGTCACTAAAACGTGTGAATTATTCATTTCATGAACAATTTTGCTTCTGCCTACATTTTTGAATGTATTGAACAGGAACCAAATTTCTATATGTCACTTTATAGTTAGCAATAATGTGATATCACTTATATCTCAATGATATATGTAAGAATTTCATCCAATAGATAAATCTAACAGATATCGTGTTGATTTTTATCTGTGAAAACTGCTCCATAGTTTTCTTACCTTGAATTATTCAAAGATTGTTAACTAAAATATAAATGCTTCATAGTTTTGTATTTTTATTTCACTAAAATAAACACAGTGAATAAACTAACAAAAAATGTTTATTTCTTTTAACTTTATAGGATAAATTATAACAGTAAAACAATACTAATTAAAGAATGGTATGTTGAAATATGAAAAATGCTTAACTTTCTTACCAAACAAAAGACTTAGGCCTATAAAAATATGATAATTTTAATAAATAAAAACAACATTTAAATCGACAGACATACATGTAAATGAATTCGCCAGTTTTATTTAAACTGCATATCAAATAAATTTTGTATTTTTCTTAAAACTTTTGACATATTTCTTTTAAAACATATAAATCTACAGTAGAGACAAAGATTCTTTAATGAATAAAAGTAAATTATTACATATTATACGTGCTAATAATCACAAATTCTGTAAGTTTGTATTTTATGATAATGTGAACGCATCCATCGTAATGATTTTAGGTAAAATCGTGAATTATAAAAACAGTAAATTGGTAACAAAATCACTTGATTGAAGCTGTTTAGTACTATTGACCTTGATATCTAAATCTCTGTGACTTTAGACTGAGTGATTATTAATCTGGTACATTGTATATTTATGTGCGACATGATTACAATTTATATTATGTGGTGGGCGTATACGGACACTTATAGTACTAAACAGCGGCGTATACGGACACTTATAGTACTAAACAGCGGCGTATACGGTCACTTTTAGTACTAAACAGCGGCGTATACGGACACTTATAGTACTAAACAGCGGCGTATACGGACACTTTTAGTACTAAACAACGGCGTATACGGACACTTATAGTACTAAACAGCGGCGTATACGGAAACTTTTAATACTAAACAGCGGCGTATACGGACACTTTTAGTACTTAACAGCTTCATTTATACTTAACATGCAAAATATACCTTACAAAGCAATTATGACATTAAGTAATACTTTTGCATGCATATGAAACAAACATGCAAGCTTAAATATTAAATACAGCTTATTTCATAATAATATATACGGTTTTACCCTAATGTGCCAAATAATATCACTTTTTCTTTCATGTTTATCTGATAACTTCAAGAATTTATTCCATATTAAACGTACAATTTATCAAACCATGCTTTACTTTTTTTAAATGTTTAAAGAAATCATTTTTCTTCATTGTTCTTCAAGTAATTTTATATGATTATTATCATTAAACTAATAATAAAACAATAATCCTTTAAAAATATTTATTTAAGCTAACACTTCCGGCATTCAAAAAATTTAAAAACAAGTCTTAATAAACAATGGAAATTTGTACAAGTAGAATATATTAATGATGTTTTAAATGCATAATGATATGTTGCGTATATTATGAATTTGTACATACATATTTTACAACGCCCATTGTGAAGAAAAATCAATTTATTTCAAAGCGTAATGTCATTAAAATATTGTTAAATACAATAAAGTTTAAATACAAGCAGTTTGGGGAGTATATCAAAGATTTTGCAAGCATGTATCACACGTATTTAGCAATCCAGCTGATCCAATTCTAGTAAAATTCGGTCAAATATAAGTTAACATCTATATGTTTTAATAATAACCCTATTGCATTAGGCTGGTAATATTTTGGTCTACACAAATAGCAGGTATCACAAATCTGCAGTGTTCTCCATCAGACAAAGCTTTTTAACTACGATTTAACAAATACTAGCAGTTATTCTATATCAACACATTCAACTACAGCAAAAATTTGCAAATACAACATATTGAAAATAAAATATGAAAAATTCTGTTTGTCTGAAAGCTTTAAACAATGTCACAGCCATATACAACATAAATTATTGACACTTGTCTGAGGAAAAAACGGAAAAAAAAACAACATTAAAACAAGTGTAAACGCAAAACCTTTACATTCAAATGTAATCATATTTCTATTCCAGCAATAAAATGACAAAAACGTACAACCTTTTTGTTCAGTGCAATAGTTATATAATAAATTGTCATAAATGACTTATTTTACACTTATGACCCTGGGACGGGGCCAATTTTGACCCTATGGCTATAATTTGAACAATTTTGGTAGAGTTCCACTACACAATGCTTCACGCCAAATATCTAACCTCTAGTCTTTGTCACTTTAAAGGAGAAGGTTTTTTAAGTTTTTACTATATACAATATATAAAACCTATGACCCCTGGGGCGAGGCCAATTTTGACCCCAGGGCTATTATTTGAACAACTTTGGTAGAGGACCTAAAAATGATATTATATACCAAATACCTAAGCTCTAAGCCTTGAACCTTCAAACAAGAAGATTTTTTAAGTTTGCATTTTTAAACTCCTTTTCTAGCCCCTTGACCTACTTATGCAACAGACCGGAACCATTTGTGTTACTGTGCAGTCATTGGTGTTAGAGGAGATGTTGTTTAAAGAAATTGCTGACAATGCACGCCGACGCATGAGGAGGATCATAACAGCTCACCATGAGCACGTTGTGCTTAGGTGAGCTAAAAAAGTGTTAACATCCAGTACTAAAACTCCATTTTTATCAGTTCTGACACTGGGTTGAAAATGTCTTCCTTTTTATTTGATAAGCTGGTACACTTCTTTTACGATAATGATGTATCATTTTTGTTAACACTCATCTTTTAAAATAACCAGTTTTGACAAGTGGAAAAGAGGCATTACTCAAAATATAGCTTACAGAATCATGCCCCTTGTCTAACAATTGCACCTTGTCAAGATAAACAAGTTTTCCAAGTTTCATGTTGGTAACTTTTAAAGTTTTTGCAATACAACGACAATGATGACACAGCAATCATAAAAGCTCGACTTTTTCTTAAAAAACAAACTACTAATGAAAACCACCTTCAGCTTCTATGTAGTATCTGGTAGCATTGCCATGAGACCTCAAGTTTGTATCGTAATCATTGGGCCTATGTTCATCAACATTCCAAGTTACAGTAGGCCTGTGTCCTGCTAATTTCTGATACTTTCTAAACATTTCTTGTCTCTCCTCTTCGTCTTTTATAGAAGCGATCCAGTGCATAATGCTTTGTCCATCAAGAGTTGGGAAAAGTTCATTCTCTATGCCTTCTTTAATGAGAAACTCAATCCAAGGTACCTGAAATCTTTCCAAACCTAGTTCACCTATGGATACAAGGACTCGTGTGATTCTTCGATAACTTTCTAAAGGATAACTGCAAAAAAGGCCAATATGAAAATACCTGTACATTATTTGGTCTGATCATATAAGAATGATGCCACAATAGATGGTAATACGAAAAAGTATGATGTAATTTTCTGATTTTTGTTTTTATTTTTTGAAAACTAAAGTAAAATATGAAAATTTGTACATTTCAATTCAGCTTACCCTTGCATACAGTTTCATAACAAGAGATGGTTGAACCGGGTGATGCTCCCCGAATAGGTTTTGGACACAGGAAGGTATACCTCTTGTTGTGTCAGAGTTATGTCACAGACAAAGTTCAAAGTGTAAAAACAACCCAAATATTGTGCACGACACATTGTCTCAACATGGTGATCATTTTTGTGAAATAGTTGTAAAATCCGACTTCAAATAACAAAGTTATGCGCCTGACATTATTTTGCTGCAAGGTCATGCTGTGATCTTGACCTTCAAGGTAGTGACCCAAATGTTGCATGAGACACGTCGATTCAATATGGTGATCATCTCTGTGAAATTTTTGTTAAATCCGACTTCCAGTAACAAAGTTATGGGCCGGACACGATTTTGCTGCAAGGTCATACCGTGACCTTGACCTTCAAGGTAGCGACCCAAATGTTGCGCGCGACACAATGTCTCATTGTGGTGATCATTTCTGTGAAATAGTTTTAAATCCGACTTCAAATAATGAAGTTATGTGCCGGACACAATTTTGCTGCAAGGTCATGCTGTGACCTTGACCTTCAAGGTAGCGAGCCAAATATTGCGCACGACACGCCATTTTAATATGCTGATCATTTCTGTGAAATAGTTTAAAAATCTGACTTCAAATAAGGAAGTTATGGGCCGGACACGATTTTGCTGCAAGGTCATGCTGTGACCTTGACCTTCAAGGTAGCGACTTAAATGTTGTGCATGACACGTCATCTTAATATGATGATCATTTCTGTGAAATACTTTTTAAATCCAACTTCAAATAGCGAAGTTATGGGCCGGACACGATTTTGCTGCAAGGTCATGCTGTGACCTTGACCTTCAAGGAAGCGACCCACATGTTCGCGCGACACGTCGTCTCAATATGGTGATCATTTCTGTGAAATAATTTTAAAATCCAACTTCAAATAATAAAGTTATGGGCCGGACACGAATTCGGTACGTACGTACGTACGGACAACCCGACGACTATATGCTCCCCCGAAATTTTGCGGGGAGCATAATAAACAAAGTGCAATAACTTCAAAATAAGGCAAGGCAAAGTAATGTTTCTTTTGCACTGCACATCTACTCATTGAGATCAAATCTATCTATCTTCTAAGTTTCATGTTGATATCACTTACAGTTTCAGAGTTATATCCCGTACAAATTTCAAAGTGTGAAAAATAGACAAAGGGCAATAACTCCAAAAACAAGGCAAGGCAGAGTAACGGTTTATTTTCACTGCACATCTACTCAATGAGATCTATCTATCTACAACATGTATAAAGCTTCTTGTTGATACCTTTTATGGTATCAGAATTATATCTCACACAAATTTCATAGGGTAAAAATAAACAAAGTGCAATAACTTCAAAATAAGGCAAGGCAGAGTAATGTTTCTTTTGCACTGAACATCTACTCATTGAGATCAAATCTATCTATCTTCTAAGTTTCATGTTGATATCACTTACAGTTTCAGAGTTATATCCCGTACAAATTTCAAAGTGTGAAAAATAGACAAAGGGCAATAACTCCAAAACAAGGCAAGGCAGAGTTACGGTTCATTTGCACTGCACATACTCAATGAGATCTATCTACCTACAATTTTAGTTTTTTGTTGATATCTGTTATAGCTTAAGAGTTATGCCCTGGACAGAGTTCAAAGTGTACAAATGGACAATAACTCCAAAATTAGGCAAGGCAGAGTTACAGCTCATTTGCACTGCACATCTACCCAATGAGATATATCTACTTACAAAGTTTCTTGTTGATAGCATTTGTAGTTTCAGAGTTATGTCCTGGACAAGAAAAAGGGACGGATGGACATGCCACCTTATTGGGATAAAGGACCATTTCTATTGTTATTTTCTTTTGTTTAATAGGGGGCGATTGGCCCCTTACTCTATTGTTATGGAATGAACTCTCTTCTAGTTCTCTTTTAACCTGTTTACAGTTAGATGGCACTCTAACCCTATTCGGTAGTGCAGACAGACATCCAGAGGAACAGAGGGATAAGGCGGCGACTATATGCTCTCCCTTTGGGGAGCATAAACATGTACATTGTAATGCAAATAATTGTACAGTATATTGTTATTCAGCTAACCTTTGCAAAAAATTGTAAAGGAATTGTCAGGTACAACAACCTACCTTTGCAGGTAAATGTAAAGCAATACAGCTTACTTTTGCACAAAATGCAAATCATTAACTAGCAATAGAGTTTACCTTTGCAAAATAATTGTAAAATACACTGCAAAACCTTTGTATGTAATAGAAAAGTAAATTGTAAAGTATATTGTGAAGTTTATATCATCTATATGTCTTACCTTTGCAAATAATCATATCTTTCTTTATAAGTTCGCTTCTTCCGCTTGAATTTCCCTTTGATATCATTATATAGCTCCATTCCATAAAAATCTAACAGAACATCAAATGCATCATAAACTCTAGAGCTAAGTACACTATCCTCACGTATTGCCTGTTTGGGAAAAAAAAACATAAAAAGCTGTTATATTTAAGGATGGCACTGTATTTTCAATTATGCAAACAAATAACTAGACCTATCACTGAAGGTGATTAATACCCCCACCAGCAACTTTGACTTTTTGAAAAATAAATGGTCTGGAGAAAAGTTTGAACTACTGTAAATGAAGTATCAACTGAACAAAGAATTATTTTAATCAAAAGCATTGCCAACCTGGGTCTTCATATGTACTATTTTTTTAGCTTGCTATACACCAAGTTTGATTACAATATCTCATTCCTACCTTTAGTCATTGTCCTGAAACCATTGCTCTCTATTTTTAGTAACCATGACCTTGACCTTCACCTCTGGGGTTCCAAATTCAATACCAACTAGGATCTTTACATAAGGTTACTATACACCAAGTTTGATTACAATATCTCATTCCTAACTCGAGTTATTGTCCGGAAACCATTTTTCTATTTTTAGGAAGGAAGACCTTGACCTGGACTCCACGGGGTCCAAATGCAATACCAACCGGGATCTTCAAATAAGGTTGCTATACACCAAGTTTGATTACAATATCTCATTCCTAACTCTAGTTATTGTCTGGAAACCATGATGTAGTCCAACCAAAGGACCAACCGACAAGCTGACCCCTGTATACCCCCCCCCCCTCTAAACTTTGTTTGTGGAGGTATAATGAGAGAAAAAAATTCAGACAAATTATTATATAGTATACCATAAAACATAATCATGTTAATCAAAAAGAGCCATATTCAAATGCATCATCTGTTTCCAATGTATTGTCATTTTTACTCAGCTTGCTGTGAAAAGTAGATTCTATCCATACAACCAATACAGATCCAGATCAAAAAGCACATCAATGTCTTCTGATCATGGTCTGTTCTGTTTTTTATTCAATCAGAGCATATTTTGATTTTTGTCCTAAAAGTGGTGAATGGTTTTGCCAAGATTAAAAGAAGAACAAGATAATTTAATATATTCAATGTGGTAAGGGTTAATGACATACACTTTTCTTTTATTTTTTCTGTTATGAGAATAAATAGGTATTATATACTTCTCCTACAGATATCATTACCTTAGCTTCATGATTGTGTAACACCTGTACCTCTTCGTTTACACCAACAGAGGAAGGAATTGGAAACAACCTATAATTGATCAACATAAAGATCATAATGTCAAATATCTAAGCTATGGTCATCTAAGCCTTTTTTAAACTGCCAGCATATATAATTAAGCTTTGGACACTGTAGTTTCACATATAGATACTTATTAATAAATGTTTGTCCTACTACAGATCTATATATATTTAGTGACCCCTAGTGTGGTACCGAATGTTCCTAGGCGCAGGTTTTATGTAACTTTTGTATAGTACCACAACGTGATTTATTATGCCAAATATCTATGCTCCAGGATTGCAGTATTGAATGAAATCTATACAATTTCTTTTGAGGACTACAAGGCTATACTAAATGGTAAATACACATGTATCTAAACAGAGGGCAATGAGTTTCTGAGAATTAAAGATTTTATTTCTAAAGTTCATTTTCTACTCTTGAGACATCATTAGACTGGAACAAACATTGGATACAGACACAGCGTCAGCACAGAAGCTTGAATCGCTAAAAGTTCACAATCTTGTTTAAAATGATGTTAAATATCATGACAGCAAATTAGACATTGCTATAGTTCTCTTGAGGACAAACTGTTAAACCTTGGGCAAAATCAAGGGTGTGACATTTGGAGGCTGACACTATCAGTCTCGCATATCAGACTGGATTTTCTTGTGTAGCACTGGTGCTTGGATATCATCAATGAACGTTCCTTTTAAAAGTTTTCCTTTGCCCAGTAATACAAATCAGTACACGGAGCGTGTATATGTTTCTTATAAGAAAATGTCTTAAACACTGCTTTTAAAAATTTACCGAATAATGGGGACATAATTTAGAAAAGGAAATTATTGTTAATTACTTGTGAGTTTATATTTTCAAAAGTTGTGCGGCTGTCAAAATTGCATTATAAGTTTGTATTTGTTTGTGTTTTTTCTTTTGTTTTGTTTTGGGGGAGGTGTGCACATTCAGTAAAGTGACGTAACTTCAATTTGTATTTGAAGAAGATTATCATTAAAATTTGGTTGAAAGTTCCAAAGAGTTATTTGCCTGAAATGACATTCAGAATGTCACTGCAAACACATAGTCTGAAAGAGAATTTCGCTCATTCATGTGTCTAAACGGCTGAAAATATTTCGGATAAATAACATGCATTTCCCGGTTAATGTGATTTTATCATAGAAGTTAAAACTAAGGTATAATAAAGAAGGTTGGCAAATGTAAACATTATAAAAATGTGTACATGTACGTTACATATTTAACTCTTTTCTTGGTGTTACATATAATAAGAAAATAAATGCATTTTAAGTAAAGGAGAAACGATTCAAATTCAAAAGTATCCTCTTACGGTTTTAATATTATAAAGTGTCTTTTTTAAAAAGCAGCTTACCTCATGCTTATTTTCATGAAAATTGTAAAAATGTCAAAGTAAAATATTCCAAAGTAAAATATTGTTAAGTGAGCAAAGAAACACATTGCAAACAGCATTTACAATCACGTAGATTATAAAAAAGAGATCAAAGTATGTCAAAAATAGGCATGACTGCGTTAGTCACGCATTAAAAATATGGTGATAAATTTTGCAAAGTCAGTCACTAATCGCACATAACATGTAAACCATGATCTAAATCCCTCTTAAGATCTTAGAACATTTTTCTCAGGTTTTATTTTCTTTATATAATGTTTTGCCTGTTCTGAAGGCATGAAACTTTAATAATTAACACATTTACAAAGACACTTACCAGTGAATAAAGCCAGGATACATTTCGAAGAACAGATGGTCCCCTTTGCAATGTAACATAGTCTCTATGGTGTAACCTACAGCAAAAATAAAACATGAATTAAATGAATTTCTAACTAATCAATTGTCATAGCTTAAAAGAAAACAACAAATAAACTGCAATATTTCCTGTCAATAACCTTTATTATAAATTTATATTACACCAAAATTCTTTCTATTGATTAAACTATTCGCAATTTTGCAACAGATATGCAAAGATAATGTAGTAGTTACAATTATCACATGAACAGTATTATTATATATAAAGCATACCAGGATTTGGTCTCGAAAGTTTTTTATTTTGGTAAAATTTCAAGTTATCACTTGCTTCTCTTTCTTGATTATGATATTGGTATGTCTCCTGGTGAACGAAACAATAATATTCTAAAAAAATATATAAATGATGTGATATATTACAAAACCCTGTAAATCTGACAGGAACTGTATAACAGTAAGTTCAACTTACAGGGTGTAAGGTCGTGATAACTATTTACACGTAAATATAAACATTACAAACTTTGTATGTTATCTCAAAGTTTTTCCTTGAAAAAGTCTTTACAAAGAGTAACTCACCTAGATTTCATAATCATCAGCTAGAAATGAAGGAAGATGTTCAGTACGAAGACCATGTTAATAACAAATACAAAAGAAGTTCACATTACAATAATAATGAAAATTACTTTATAATTTAAAGATACTTCATCTGATCCTTTTTCATAGTCGTCTGTTACTTGTTGTTTGTTTGGCCTTTCCATACTTGGTTTAGCACCAAGCAATGGTTTTACAATTTGTAGTTTTGATGATAGACTGCTTGTCGTGGAATCAACAGATGTGTCAATGTGCGAATAAGTTGCTTTGCTTTCGCACATTTTACGCTGCAGATCATCTTTCTTTTCAGTTACAGCTTTGCCATGATTTACCTTACTAGATAAATTAGTTTCAATCGAAAGATTAGTTCTTTCAGCTTTTAAATCACCACCATTCTCGTTTCTTTCACCTTCAGATTTCCAAACAGACTGTGCCTCATTTTCATCTATATCTGAACCGACTGCCTTTCTATACAACATTTCTCGTTCCCTGTCATCTTTCACTGTTATAACCCAATGCATTAGGCATGGACCATTAAGATTTGGCAAAAGCCCTTTAATCTTTGCTTCATCAATAATAAATTCAACCCAACGAGCTTGATAGCGTTCATAACCAAGTTCGCCCAATGACTTCAAAATACGTGTTATGCGTGATAGATTGTGGCGAGACCTGTGAATAAATAATTCAGCTTTAGAAAACGTCTTACACTTCGACGATTTGTTAATCAGATTGAACAAAGATAACGTCTTTCAATAAAAAGAAAAATTTACACAATAACTACGAATCAAAATAAACTGATATAATATTAAAAAATCTTAAAAATCCATATAATCATAAATTCAAAATAAATTGTATTATAGTTTATATCTATTTTTTGATTTCTCAGAAAGAAAGTAAACAAGACAGACTGAGGGCACTTGAAAATTTGAACTGCAAATCCTCTCATGAATGCACAAAATTCCTTGAAAAGCATTGCTGTGGTTTTGCAGATAATGGATGAAAAAGTATCAAATGGCATAACTGCAAGAGGTTAATAACATGTTTTTTATATATAACTTGCTCAACACTTTCTTATACTTACTACGTCTATGAAAAGGTTAAGCAGAAATTAATTTAGTCTGATGTTGCTGATAAATACTCTTGCAAAATGATATGGTACTAATATTTACTGTTGGCAATGAAGTTTCCTAATTATTTTCAGTCAAATTCAGTGATTAATAAAAAAATGTCCACCCAATCCGAAAGGTTTAATTCAGTCAAATCATTGGTACTGTTATGGCCTGAGCAATTGTGGTAAAAATCGTCTCAAAACCGTTAGAGAAGTTTTTATTGGATATACTCATTTGGTGATTTGAACAAAGATGTGTGTAAATTAACCAATTGCTATGTTCATAAATATTTTTATAATATTTTATAGCCTGATATTCTTCATATAGTCTAGGTAAGAAAAGCGAGTGATCTATACACAAGTTATCAAATCAGATTGTTATTTCAATATTCAATAATTTATCAGTTGCAATTCAGGTTACCTGTTAAGATGGTCATATCTATCTTGCCAGCCTATATCTGCTCTTGTCACAAGTCCATGCTTACTGTCTTTTAACTTCATCCCATAGAAGTCCAGCATCATCATAAAGGCCTTCAAAACTCGCCTTTGTGCCCCATCATCTTCTCTTATAAGCTGTTATAATCAAGCATATTTAATATCATATTATGGTTTTAAGACAAGTGTGCCTCACGGTTTATTCCACATTTGAGAATAACTTAGAAAATAATCAACGGCATATATTGTGTCTAGAATATAACATTAAGTGAATATAACTGTCGTAATGAACGGCTCAATTGTGCTTATGGCATAGTCGGCACTTAGTGGAAATCCTCAGCCCCACATTCCGATTTTGGCGCTACATCAAAACCACAGTAGTAAGTTGCAATTTCAGGAAATGAGGAAAGTAGAAGCTTGGTTCAAACCCCTATACCGTCCAAGTATTCCTACTGTCTTCATCACAGGTGGAAGACAAATATGATACACTCAGTTTCCATAAAAATCGAAGTTAAGCAAACCCCGGACATTTAAAATTGGTTGTGATTGAAAGCACTGTCATTAGAAGACGATTTGATTGAACTTGTAATGTGATAAGTAGCAATACCAATTTTGTAATAATAAACCAGTAGATTTATGAGATTAGCTTATTCTCAACCAAATTATTGGAACATAAGCAAATGTGTTGTTGTTTTTTTTTACCAAAAATGTAAGTGTTTATAAGTATGGTGTTGGAGCGTTTACAAAGCATTTATTGGCGGATATTTTTGGTAAATGTTGACGATTACGTAACGTAAAATAACATTATGTAGCCTATTTTTTAACAACGTGTGTAACCGCCACGTGCCATATGATTATGCCTCAATAATTTGGTTAATAATAAACTGAACTCTGAAAATATACCGGTTTATGATAACTAAATTATTATGATCGCTATTTATCGAATTACTATTTCTTAGCTCAATTAAGTCGTCATCTCATGACAGTGCTTTAAATCACAACCAATTTTCAGTTTCCGGTGTGTGCTTAACTTATTTCCATGTGTATATATTAATCTTATCATTACAGCGAGTTGTATTTTATTATTGTGCAAGGCTTGGTCATTTACATGTAATTACAAAATATCATTTCATAAATATATACCTTATACTACTTACCTTTGCTTCATGTTCAAACAGCTGCTGGGCATTAGTGTTAATGCTGTTATTATCTGGTACAGGAAATAGCCTTTACAATGTGGAAAGAAAGCAAATTTTAAAAAACAACATAGTTTTGTTTCAATATACATGTTATCTGAGTGAATATTAACAAACCCCTGAAAATAGTCAATGCATGCAAAATACAGAAAAACGTGCTCTATTAAGATTACAAACGAGTCCTAGTTAGCATGGTCTTAATTGTGAAGTCTTCTCGTATGTAGATGTTGTTACTTAGTATGAGATATTTATGTATGCACCCATTTTTGACATTTTTATCTAAATTATAAAACAAGATTTTCCTGTCTGAAAAAAGTTTCATTGAAAAAATGTCATAACGTTTGATCTGGTGGGAGCAGAATATAAATCTAAAGAAAAAAACTATCAGTGGTTTCAACAGCTGAGCAAAATAAAGAATAAACAAAATATTCGGGGCCATTAATTAGAGGTCTGCTTTCATCCCAAGAATAATGTGTTCAAGCCTTGTTGGAGTAATAACTAGTCCTCATATAACAAAAGTATTGCTTCGTTCAAAGAGACTGATTATAAATGGTTCATGCATGCTACAAACGTTCTTCACAATCAAGTTTAATAAAACAGAATATTTAAACTAATGTACCATTGAATGTAGTTTTGGTTCTTTTCAAGCATTTCATAATTCCCTTTCCACTTCAACATGTCTTCAATCATATGTCCTTCAATAGCAAATAAAAACAGCATTTTACAATTCAAATACTAGTATAAAAACATACAATATAAGTGATATCAATTATTAATATCTATCAAGGTTTAAAAACACACCAAATTCATCTCCAGATCAGGATCCCTGGCCATAGTGATCACTTGTCTCGACGGGTAAATGTTAAATGAAATATGCTTGCACCACACACTATATAGATGTTACTTTCAAAGTAACGTGTATTTAATATTTTTTAAGCAAATGTGTAGAAAAAGTACTAAAATGTGTTCTCTTTGTATGCAATTGCATAATTTTAAGGGAAGATTTATAAATAAAGAACCCATTTTAAGCAATGAATATCAGAACAGAGCCAAGCAAAAATTCAATTTTCTGACCTAATATTTGTCTTAATACATCTCTCGTACACATTAACATTAATATCACAAGTGTTTTTATAAATGTGATGCTGACAATTAAAGGACACAAACATTAACTAAGATAAATTACCAAATCAATGATATATATCTCAATGTATTTTTATTTACCAATAGCAAAACACTAAGTTTTTTTATGGTTTTATGATCATTTTAGCTTACAAATGTGCTAACTGTACTTTAACAGATAAAATATTATTTTGAGCAAACTTATCGGATGTAAAGTTACATATTTAGGATTATACTAAACAATTGCATAATGTATAACGCAAAAAAATGCAACATAATATAAATTGTACACTCCGTGAGTCTGGATAAGGTAGGGATTTATCACACACCCGTGCAGTTTTTACGACTCCGTAAAAATGGTATTGCAAGGCCGTGCATATATTTTAACGTGACGTCATTTTCGTTATATAAACATAGCGTTTAGACGCGTTAAATGTTGGCGTTATACTGTAGGCGCGATAATGAGAAAATGGATCTAATTTACTTCCAACGTTCTTTATTTTTGGTAAGCGTTATACTAAATTTATTGAACTCGTTGAATAAAATATTAATACGCCGCCAGAGGCTCGCATGATATAATTTTATTCAACTCGTTTAATAAATTCGGTATTAAACTAACACTCATGCAATATCCTTTACTTATTCCTCTTCTTATTTCTCTACTCTACAAAAACTTAACAAAACACATTATGAAGTCCTTTAAAGAAGTGGTATCATGCCCATTCAAGTGTAAATGATCACTGAATAGGTAACAAAACAGCTTGACATTTTGCCATAAATGTGTTAAATATTAAATTTTATTATAATAATGAAAATAAATCAATGTGATCAACGGGAATTTCTTTAAATATCGTTCAGAATGTATTGATTACAACAAATGTGGGGCAGGCTCTTTATAATTTATAGTAGTTTTTAGTGGATCATACATATTTTTCATTCTTAATTATTGTTCTCCCGCCATTACTGGTATAAAAGGCAATCTTTTGAATAAAATTACTAATTTTATGTCGACTTAATGAAATAATGAGCATGCATGATGTCACCAAAAGAAGCTCATTTGATCTTAAGAGTGCGAAGACAGGGTTAAAGCAAAACAAGAAATATTATTCAGTACATCACCTGGCAGTGGTCTTGACTTTATTCTATTCTTATAGAAGTCAACATTGTCCTGGTAACACTTTGCTCTTGCTCCTGTTAACTATATCAATTAAATTTAAGATTAAACATTACAATACATTTCTAACTAATACATTTCTAACTATAGCATTGAATAGAAAAAATGTGCAATCGAATAATCATACACCGGAGGTAATTTGAACAAAATCTCACCCAAAGAAAGGTTAAGCTATTTTCTGTCATTTACCTGCAGTAGGTCAGTATAGAATGCCTTAGATCTGTTTCATTCTTGAGTTACTAATCCAATATAGACACTTTGAAATGCTAACGCTCATTTATCTTCTTTTGCTAAGTACTTTTACCAAAGTCAGTTGTTATCCCAACTTCTGTATTTTTATATTCAATGCAAAGACCCTGAGAGGCAGGAAAGGTCAGATGATGTTGTGCCAAAACAATGCGACTGTCTTGACATAACAGTAAAGGGACAAATGCCAATGGCATTTAAACACTCCGCTTTAATCCCTTTACACTTCCCTGGTGGGGGCTTGGTAACTTTTGGTTATCATGAATGTTTTATAATAATAATAGAAAATCTTCTTGGGTTAATTTTAAATTGCAATATATCAATAGACAACTAAATCACCTTAAAACATTTTTATTTGACAAGTGTAAACATTTATGAAAATACAATTGGTTTTGATGGCTATTTCATTAGCCAGGTCAATAAACTTGTATATTCACCTAATCATCATACACCAATTGTATAATACTATCAAGGTAAGTTAATGTTTAATGCAACAAATGTTTGTAAACATTAACGTTGCTTGCTTTACGCATACATTTGAAAATGAAACCCTACCGCTTGTTTAACTTTGGAAAATAATTCATCTTTGTATATGCTTGCAGTCATACAAACACCTACCTTGTCGTCTTCATTACCAGCTGTACACCCGTCTTGATCAATGTCAAAATCCAGTTTTTGTAATGCGTTATTGTTTTGATTTTTCTGACATCTACTCGTTACTTGAATTTCATCTGTCGTCGTCTTTCCAAGAACACTGTCGCTAATATTTCTGTTCATTACGACCATATCTTGCCTTCTTTTTTCATCAAGTAGAGAAGCCCTCGCAGCACTAGATATTGTATGTCTTATAACACTTTTATTCAATTTTTGCGGCATTATTACTTGCATCCGATCCTGTTGCTCATCTATATGCAAATTAATTGAAAATAATTAAACATTACTGCTTGTTGTGCATTATCTTCGCACTTGTTTCAAAAGTGAATTTCGGGAGGAAGAAGTGGCGTTCTATCTTATAAAGAAAGATACGATTATTTGCAAAGGTAAGCTTTATAAGTCATTGCAATATTCTTGACAATTTCTTGGAAAAAAAACTGTATTGTAATGTACTTAAAATTACTATGACCTGCAAAGGTAACCTGTATTGCAATGACCTTACTGTTATCTGCAAATTAAACTCTAGCGTTTAGACGCGTTAAATGTTGGCGTTATACTATAGGCGCGTCAATGAGACAATGGGTCTAATTCACTTCTAACGGTCTTCATGTTTATGTGATTAATAGAATACTAAATTCATGTAAGTGTAATACTTAATTTATCTAAGTCGTTGAATAAAGAAATATTATGCTCGCCAGAGGCTCGCATGATATAATTTTATTCAACTCGTTCGATAAATTCGGTATTAAACTTACACTCGTGCAATATCCTCTACTTATTCCTCTTATTATTCCTCTACTCTACTTGTGCATAACCTTAACAAAACACATTATGAAGTCCTTTAAAGTGGTATCATGCCCATTACAGTGTAAATGATCACCAAAACAGCTTCAAATTTTGCCAAAATTGTGTGAAATATTAATTTTTATTATAATAATGAAAAGGAATCAATGTGATTAACGGAATTTCTTTTAATATCGTTCAGGATGTATCGGTTACAACAAATGTGGGGCAGGCTCTTTATAATTTAAGGTAGTTTTTTTTATTGGATCATACACATTTTTTACTATCAATTATTGTTCTCCCTCCATTACCGGTATAAAAGGCAATCTTTTGAAAAATATTACTCATTTGACTCGACTTAACGAAATAATGAGCATGCATGATCTCACCAAAAGAATGTCATTTGATCTAAAGAGTTAAAGCAAAACTGTACATCACCTGGTAGAGGTTTTAACTTTATTCTATTCTTATAGAAGTGAACATTGTCCTGGTAACACTTTGCTCTTTCTCCTGTTAACTATATCAATTAAATTTAAGATTAAACATTAAGATGGTGTTGTGCCAAAACAATGCGACTGTCTTTATACAACAGTAAAGGGACAAATGGCAATGGCAAGTAAATACTCTGCTTTGCTCCCTTTACACTTCCCTGGTGGGGGCTTGGTAACTTTTGGTATTCATGAATGTTTTATAATAATAATAAAAAATATTCTTGGGTTAATTTAAAATTGAAATATATCAAACGACAACTAAATCACCTTAAAAGGTTTTACTTGTGTAAAAATTTATCAAAATACAATTGGTTTCGATGGCTATTTCATTAGCCAGGTCAATAAACTTGTATATTCACCTCATCATCATACACCAATTGTATAATACAATCAAGGTAGGTTTATGTTCATTGCAACAATTTTTTGTAAACATTAACGTTGCAAGCTTTACGCATACATTTGAAAATAAAACCCTATCGCTTGTTTAACTTTGGAAAATAACTCATCTTTGCATATATATATGCTTGCAGTTTTACAAACACCTACCTCATCGTTTTCATTATCATCTGTACACCCATCTTGATCAATGTCAAAATCCAGTTTTTGTAATGCTCTATTGTTTTGATTTTTCTGACAACTACCCGTTACTGGAATTCCATCTGTGACCGTATTTCCAGGAACACTGTCGCTTATATTTCTGCTCATTACGACCATATCTTGCCTTCTTTTTTCATCAAGTATAGAAGCCATCGAAGCACTAGCTATTGTAGGTCTTATAACACTTTTATTCAATTTTTGCGGCATTATTACTTGCATCCGATCCTGTTGCTCATCTATATGTAAATTAATTGAAAATAATTAAACATTACTGCTTGTTGTGCATTATCTTCGCCCTTGTTTCCAAAGTGAAAGTAGTGACAAACAATACCACTTTCAAGTTAGTTTTATTAAAAGATAAGCCATGATTGCTAAGCATAATTTGACCTTACTCTTTGCGGCTCGCTATATTTTTTGTTGCTCTAAACATTTGTACACTGTTAAATGCTAATAAAGTCTAATGTCATTATCATTATCTTTGCGGCTAGCAATCATATTTTATTTAATTATCATCGATCTAAATATTATTGCTCAAACATTATTGCAGGGCAATACAAGCACAATTTTCAATCAGTATTTTCATGTCATTTAAACAACTTATTTCAACTTAGTTGACATTTTTCACTCGTAACTGACAAAAGAATGACTGTTAGAGTAATGATATGAAATAGGTAATGTGATGTCTGGAGTGTTTTGTTGTATTTGATTTCATTTCAAAATCAGTTCAAGAGATAATATATATCTAAATTAAATGTAACGGTATATGATTGCAAGAATAAATCCCTTGATAACAAATTCATAAATTATTCTTTGAAAACCTGTTCCTACAAGAAATAAATGTTTCATCAAAAAATAATTATCATTGATATATATAAAAAATCTCCATTGAAACCAATGACTTTTCTTCATTAATACGAATCATAATATTGTGACAAGTGACAGCAAGTTCATAGACCTACAAATATACATTAAGGTGATTCCGCTTTGTCAGCCATGTTTGTTTTCACTAAAGTCTGTCCAAAGTGAAAGTAGGCCAAAAATAATTGCCGTATACAGAAATAAAATAAATGCTTGTAACGTTAAAATTGCATGCCTACAGATGAGCCAGAATATTTCAAGAAAATCAAAATTGAAACAAATATATTAAGATTTTAAGAAAAGTAAAACTAATCAAGGTTTTATAAATAATGAAAATGTTATGTGCATTAATGACTGATTTTTGAAATGCTAATCACCATATTCCTATTACATCAATAACGCAATAAGGGGTAATTTTGCATATTTTGACCTCTTTTTTGTAATTAACATGGATTGAAAGCGCCGTTTGCAATGTGTTAATTGCCTTCACAATAATTAACCTTTAACTACATTCTCAATTGGTTATGAAAATTAGCAAGAATGTAGAGGCATATACAACAGGCAATACGTGAGGATAATGTACTTAGCCTTAGAGTTTATGAGGCACTTAACATTATAATATATTTTCATGGAATGAAGCTTTATAACAATGTAAAATGGAAAATCGGGAGGAAGAAGCGTTCTATCTTATAAAGATAGATACGATTATTTGAAAGATAAACTTTATAAGTCATTGCAATATTCTTTACAATTTCTTGCAAAATAAAACTAATTTACTTTAAATTACTATGACCTGCAAAGGTTACCTGTATTGCAATGTACTTACAGTTATTTGCAAAGGTAAACTCTAGCGTTTAGACGCGTTAAATGTTGGCGTTATACTATAGGGGCGTCAATGAGAAAATGGGTCTAATTCACTTCCAACGGTCTTCATGTTTGTTATGTGATTAATAGAATACTAAATTCATGTAAGTGTAATACTTAATTTATCTAAGTCGTTGAATAAAAAAATATTACGCTCGCCAGAGGCTCGCATGATATAATTTTATTCAACTCGCTCGATAAATTCGGTATTAAACTTACACTCATGCAATATCCTCTACTTATTATTCCTCTACTCTACTTGTTTAAAACCTTAACAAAACACATTATGAAGTCCTTTAAAGTGGTATCATGCTCATTCAAGTGTAAATGATTACCAAAACAGCTTGACATTTTACCATAATTGTGTTAAATATTAAATTTTATTATAATAACGAAAAGGAATCAATGTGATTAACGGAAATTTCTTTTAATATCGTTCAGAATGTATCGGTTACAACAAAAGTGGGGCAGGCTCTTTATAATTTATAGTAGTATTTTTTTATTGGATCATACACATTTTTTTCTGTCAATTATCACATAAACCGCGGCGCAGGAGTGTAATAAAGCCATTTAATAAAAACGATATTACACTAGACGATATTACACTAGCGTAATAACACTTTGACGTCAAGTCATTTGCACTATATACATAGCGTAAAAGCGCGCTAATGTTAGCGTTACACTATAGGCGCGTCAAAGAAAAATGACTCTTGTTAACAGTTTACTGTTCTTATTTTATATATGTGATAAAAAGAATATTATATTCGTGAAGATTCAATACTAAATTTATTGAACTCGTTGAATAAAACAATATTAAGCTCGCCAGAGGCTCGAATAATATTACTTTATTCAACTCGTTCAATAAATTTAGTATTAAATCTACACTCATTCAATATCCTCTATTTATTGTTCTCCATCCATTACCGGTATAAAAGGTAATCTTTTGAAAATATTACTCATATGACTCGACTTAACGAAATAATGAGCATGCATGGTGCCACCAAAAGAAGGTCATTTGATCTAAAGAGTTAAAGCAAAACAAGAAATATTACTCTGTACATCACCTGGCAGAGGTTTTGACTTTATTCTATTCTTATAGAAGTCAACATTGTCCTGGTAACACTTTGCTCTTGCTCCTGTTAACTATATCAATTAAATTTAAGATTAAACATTACAAAGATTTTTAACTAATACATTTTTTACTAAAGCATTGAATAGAAAAAATGTCCAATTGAATAATCATACACCGGAGGTAATATGAACAAAATCTCACCCCAAGAAAGGTTAAGCTATTTTCTGTCATTTACCTGGGAAGCAGTAGGTCAGTATAGAATGCCTTAGATTTGTTTCATTTATGAGTTATTAATCCAATGTAGACATTTTGAAATGCTAAACGATCATTTATCTTTTTTTGCTAAGTACTTTTAACAAAGTCAGTTGTAATCCCGAGTTATGTATTTTTATATTCAATGCAAAGACCCTGACAGACAGGAACGGTCAGATGGTGTTGTGCCAAAACAATGACTGTCTTGACATAACAGTAAAAGACAAATAACAATGGCAAGTAAATACTCTGCTTTGTTCCCTTTACTCTTCCCTGGTGGGGGTTTGGTAACTTTTGGTATTCATGAATTTTTTATGATAATAATAAAAAAAATGTTCTTGGGTTAATTTTAAATTGAAATATATCAATAGACAACTAAATCACCTTAAAAGGTTTTACTTGTGTAAACAATTATCAAAATACAATTGGTTTCGATGGCTATTTCATTAGACAGGTCAATAAACTTGTATATTTATCTAATCATCATACACTAATTGTATAATACTATCAAGGTAAGTTTATGTTCAATGCAACAAATGTTTGTTAATATTAACGTTGCAAGCTTTACGCAGCATACATTTGAAAATAAAACCCTACAGCTTGTTTTACTTTGGAAAATAACTCATCTTTGCATATGCTTGCAGTCTTAAAAACACCTACCTCGCCGTCTTTATTATCAGCTGTACATCCGTCTTGATCAATGTCAAAATTCAGATTTTGTAATGCTTTATTGTTTTGATTTTTCTGACATCTACTCGGTACTTGAATTTCATCTGTGGTCGCCTTTCCAGGAACACTGTCGCTAATATTTCTGTTCATTACGACCATATCTTGCCTTCTTTTTTCATCAAGTATAGAAGCCCTCACAGCACTAGTTATTGTAGGTCTTATAACACTTTTATTTTTTGGCGGCATTATTACTTGCATCCGATCCTGTTGCTCATCTATATGCAAATTAATTGAAAATAATTATACATTACTGCTTGTTGTGCATTATCGTCTCCCTTGTTTCAAAAGTGAAAGTAGTGACAAACAATACCACTTTCAAATTAGTTTTATTAAAAGATAAGCCATTGCTAAGTATTAATTTGACCTTACTCTTTGCGGCTCGCTATATTTTTTGTTGCTCTAAACATTTGTACACTGTTAAATGCTAATAAAGTCTAATGTCATTATCATTATCATTGCGGCTAGCAAACATATTTTATTTAATTATTTAGATCTAATTATTAATGCTAAAACATTATTGTAGGGCAATACAAGCACATTTTCCATCAGTATTTTCATGTCATTTAAACAACTTATTTTAACTTAGTTGACAATTTTCACTCGTAACTGACAAAAGAATGGATATAAAATCGGTAATGTGATGTCTTGAGTGTTTCGTTGTATTTGATTTCGACTCAAAATCACTTCAACAGATAATTTATATCTAAATTTACAAAAAAATGTAATGGTAATTGATTGTAAAATAAATCCCTTGATGCTAAATCTAGAAATTATTCCTTGAAAAACTGCTACTACAAGTAATAATTGATTCATTAAAAAATAAATTTCATTTATAGATATAAAGAATTTCCATTGAAACCAATCACTTTTCTTCATAAACACAAATCATAATATTGTGACAAGTGACAACAAGTTCAGAGATGTACAAGTATACATTAAATAATATTGAAATACTGATGAAATAAAATTTCCTTTTTCATTATCAGTATTTTCCCAATCCCAGTTAGTACATGTACAAAAACATATCTATATGTGCAAAATAAATTCCAGTCTGCCAGACACAGAAGCTGGCTGATTTTTGTTCAACAGGACTGCAGTTTCAAATTTTATCTTAGTAAATCTGCTTTCTCCAAACTTTTAATCCTTTAGTAAATATCGACTTACAAGATCCTTTGTGCACGTTTTTTTTCACAGGCGAAGGCGTTGTTAAGAAGCGTGACCTTCGTATTTAGTATTGATTACACACGTATGAAAAGATGAAGATATTTTAAGACCGAATAAATGATCTCTTTCGAAAACATTGGGAATACGATTTTAATCGTTCTTAATTAATAACTGAATAAACGTAACACATATGAAAGATAGCTATGAAATAATGAAAGCCCAATACAAATAATAATAGCGTCTATAGTATACAGAGAAAAAATATACCCCGGTACAACCGATTTGCTTGTAACATTAAAACTGCATGCCTCCAGAGCAGCCAAAATATTTCAAGAAAATCAAAATTGAAACAAACATATACTAAGAAAAGTAAAACTTGTCAAGGTTAAATAAATAATTAACATGTTACATACTATTGATTGATTTTTGCAATGTTAATCACCATATTTCTACTGCATTAATAACGCAACAAGGGATAATTATGCATATTTTTTACCTCTTTTTGGTAATTGAAAGCGCCGTTTGCAATGTGTCAATTGCCTTCACAATACTTAACTTTTGAATATATTTTCAATTGTTAATGAAAATAAGCATTAATCTAATATGGCATGTACAACAGGCAATAATGAATAAGCATAATGTCACCAAAAGACGGTCATTTGATCTAAGGAGTGCGAAGACAGGGTTAAAGTCAAACAAGGAATATGACTCTGTACATCACCTGGCAGAGGTTTTGACCGTATTCTATTCTAATAGAAGTCCACATTGTCCAGGAAACATCTTGCTCCTGCTGCTGTTAACTATATCAAGTTTAAAAATTACAAAGGATTTTAAGTAATACATTTAGGTAAGAGTTATGTATGTTCAAATATCGTGATATCCATCATAGTTAATATTCACAAGTCGGTGTAATCGGTATATGCGTAGAAAATGTTTAAAAAAAAGTCGGTTTATTCGAAGTAAATGTTCCAATAGAGGTGTAGTGTATATTCCTATAAAATATTCAAATAGCGGTAAACGTTATATTAGTAATTTTTCAAAAAAGTTGGTTAACATAGTAAAGCGTTAAATAGGGATATATACGTACTGAAAAAAATATATAAATAAATATTTTGTTTGTCTTCGAAATGCAGGTGGGATGAAGTGTAATAATCAGACTTTTATGTATGTAACCAAACATTAAAGATACGATGTTTGTTGATCAGTAAGTTGCATTAATTTAAGTACTACTATCTATTTTATTACACTTTTAATTTCAGAAAAAAACTGCCAAAAACCTCTAAAAACTCTATAGCTGTGTCATTGGGACTGAAACAAGAATACAACAGGGGTCGGAACGCCGATATTGTTAGTCATTTACAAATATCAAAGCCAATGTTGATTTTATTTCATACCAGCAAACTTGTCACTTTCATTTACCAAAGAAGCATTGTATAAAAACTGTCTTATAGAATATTCATACATCGGAGGTAATATGAAAACAATCTCATCCTAATAAATGTTAAGCTATTTTCTGTCATTTTCCTGGGAAATAAAGGTCATTTTAGAATGCCTTAATTTTGTGGCTATATTGAGTTACTTATCAAAAAGACACTTTGAAATGCAAATCGATCATTTATTTTACTTCCTGTACTACGTATGTTTACCACATTCAGTTGTAATCCCAATTTCTGTATTTTTGCAACCTCAGTGCAAAGGCCCTGACAGGCGGAAACGGTCAGATGGTAGAATTCTCTGCTAAATGACCTTGCACGGCAAGATTGAGTGTCCTTAGCAAGTTTTGTGCCAAAACAAGACGACTGTCCTGACATAGCAGTACAACGACAATGGCAATGGCAAATAAATCATCTGTTTCCATTTCTCTTCCCTGGTTAGGACTTGGTAACTTTTGGTGACTTAGCATTTCATAAATGGTTTATACTAATAGAGAATGTTCTTGGATTCGTCTTAAATTAAAATATATCAATATTCAACTTAATCACCTTGATAGCTAGTGTAAATACTTATCAATATACAATCGGCCTTGGTGGCTATTTCATTAGCCAGGTCAAAAAAACTCGTATATTCACCTCAATTGTATAATACTATCAAGGATAGATAAGTTTATGTTCAATACAGCAAATGTTTGTACACATTAACGTTCATAGCTTTAAGCATACATTTGAAAATGAAACCTACAGCTTGTTTAACTTTGAAAAATAACTCATCTTTGCATATGGTTGCAGTGTTACAAACACCTACCTTGTCGTTTTTATTATCAGCTGTACACCCATCTTCATCAATGTCAAATTCCAGTTTTTGTAAAGCATTATTGTTTTGATTTTTCTGACATCTACTCGTTACTGGAATTCTATCTTTAACCGGATTTCCAGGAACACTGTCGCTAATGTTTCTTTCCATTGCGACCTTATCTTGCCTTCTTTTTTCATCAAGTAGAGAAGCCTTAAGAGCACTAGCTAATGTTGGTCTGTTATTCATTTTGGTACGTTATTACTTGCGTCCCATTGTATTGTTCATCTATATTCAAATTAATTGAAAATAATTAAACATTACTGCTTGTTGTGCATGAATTAGTTTTATTAAAATGGTAAGCCACTGCTAAGTAATAATTTGAGCTAGCTATATCATTATTTGTTTTTCTAATCATTTGTACACCGTTTAATGCTTATAAAATCTATAATTGCTATTGTCATTGTCTTTGCGGCTAGGAAAAATAATTAATTATTTATAAAAAATCTACTTTCTTTAATTTAAGTTGCTAAAACATTTTTGCAGGACAATACAAGTAGAATTTTCCATCAGTATTTTCAGGTTATTTAAACAACTTTTTCAACTTAGCTTATATTATTTTAGCACTACAGTAGTACTGACAAAAGAAATGACTGTTACGGTAATGATATAAAATCAGAAATTTTATGTCTTCGGTTACCAAAACGTAATATTTATATGGTCTTACTACGTGATATTTTACACAGAGACACTAGGTCTAATTTCTTATCTAATCTTTAAGTAGTTTAGATGTTTGTGAAGAGAGATCTCGATACTTCCCTTTTTTAACAGCTATTTATACTACTTTCTTTGTAATATGTGGTATGCTTTGTTTCTAATATTGTTGTACGAGTATATATGTATATATAGTAATCATAGAAATGTTGATAGATAAATCGCTGTTTGCATTATACAATAAAGAGAAATAAAAAAATCAAAGAAAGTTTTTCAAATTTTGATATGAAAAAGGAGACATTGTATGTAATAAACAGAAAATTCAAGTTTTTGTTCTATAAATACATGAAATACAGGATTAATTTTCATCTTGTGGTATGCAAAGTATTGCAAAATATCATGTATTTTCATACAACTCGAATATCCTCCATATAATTTACAGCCGAATTAGAGATAACACTTGATTTATTTTTATTTGATGCCCTTACGGTGTTCAACTTAAGTGCTGAATGAAATATGATTTTATCCTGTTTCAGTTCTTTCTTGAAGATATTCTATGCACAAATTTGATGTTAAAAATATTGACAATTGCTACAGTCACTTTGTAAATATAATATAAACATGTTTTGACTCACACTTATAAAGTAGATATGCTATGTTTAAAACTATACACACTATAAGTGGTCACAGTATGATTATATAAAGTGTCATTTAAAAGACTAGCAGGTTTTTTAAGACAGTATCAACTTTGCCTGACCATTAATAGGAAAAATAAGTACCTCTATGTTTTGAGTAAGCACGACATGATTTGTTATTAAAAATTCCATTTTTAATCAATGACATGTATATATTAAATTTAATCATATTATAATAGTAAAAGGATTTATCTTTATGATAATCTGCTTACCATCAACAGCTTTTATTACTTGTATTCTGTGTTAGTTTTACTGCTCACTCTACTTATCAGTGCATACCCCTACAATATTCCTTACATTCGTTAAACACTTTTGAAAATGATAAATCAATATGATCGTTTAAACTTGTTTTCCTTACAATAAAATACCATGTTATGTCAGTGAATGTCAACTCTTATCTGTAATGTACACGCAACGCTCCATAAATCTACCCATATTCAATTTAAATCGTTCAGTATATTTTCTTTATGTTTTCAAAATCGAAGTCTAGCTCTGTTTACAATGATAAACATAATGTATAATAATAATCTATTTATAAATATCGATTTGAAGATCATCGTAAACCTTTTCATTTCGGATAATTTGAGAGATTTTTCATAAAGGAAGGATTGAGGGCTCTATATTTTAAAATATAATTATGGACTGACTGTTAAGTGTCGTTATTAAAGAGAATAACAAACTCTCAAGATAAACACGGAAAAGCCCAATGTATACAAGACAAGAGCGATCAGTAATCACATGTGTCGTCTCATGATGGCCAAATTTCATGTTGGGACAAAGTTTGTGACAGACCGACAGACAGACGGACAGTGCACAACTAGACTTGGTACTGATCATTCCTGTAAAGTCTAGATAAAATTGCACCAGTAGTTTATGAGGAGTAGTCCGGACAAGCTTTTGTGTATCTGGCAACACACAGAAAAATACACCTTTTTTATCAAAGGGCCATAACTCGGCCAAAAATCATTCAACCGGAAAACGCTTGCAATATGCGCAAGGATTTGAGCTACAGATCAATCCTGTAAAGTTTCATTGAAATAGCTTTAGTGATATAAGAGGAGTAGTCCGGACAAACTTTAAAATAAAAAATTATTAAAGGGCCATAACTCTGCCAAAAATCATTGAACCGGAAAATGCTGACAATATGCACAACTAGTCTTGGTACTGATCATTCCTGTAAAGTTTGGATGAAATTGCACCAGTAGTTTATGAGGAGTAGTCCGGACAAGTTTTGTGATGGACAGACGGACAGACAGACGGACAGACGGACGACGGAGAAGTGATCCCTATATGTCGCCACTACTCCGTAGAGGCGACACAAAAACGGCCATTAAGTTTTAGTTTTCGTATTTATCATAGATAAAGTGTTGTCGTTTGATTGTAAGACCACCCCCACCCCCCAATAATGTAGATTAGTTCTTTGAAATAGAATAAATCGTGTACCTTTATACAAGCAACTTGTCGTTTTCAAAACTTGATAGATATTTAAACATGGCTAATCATATCTCTGACAAGTTTAAACATTTTAATTTTAAACCACCGATTAGATTACCTTCATTAATGTTAACGAATGTTACAAGTATAACGCATATCACACTTGACTCAATTGTAAAATGTTCGTTCTATACATATTGAAATATTAAAAACTACCTCGATGATTGTTAACAAGAACAAGGGCAACATTGTCGCAATATACGCCCGTCACAGAAGCTTTTGACAGATATGTGGGCATTATAGATATGCAAATAGGATATATACTCTGGGCAATATCTTGATATATTATCATCTCTAGTGATTTTCTATCGGGACTTTGACCCCTATGTGTGACCTTGACCTTTGATCTAGAGATCTGGTTCATGCACGGCTTCAAATAATGGTGAACATTTATATCAAGTTTCATTAGAATCCCTCCGTATGTGGAGGAGATATGCTATGGGCAAAGTCTCTATATTTTACCATATTTAGTGGCCTTGACAATCATCTTTAGTGACCATGACCTTGCATATATTAAACCTTGATTACATGTTTTACACCAGTAGTCATGATAATGACCATTTGTGTTTCAATCCCTCAAAAATGATGGCTAAATGGTCCCAATACACATTTTCATATTTTTGTCTGAAGTTTGACCCGTATGTGTTACATTGACCTTGGTCGCAACGACCTAAATTTTGACCGCGCCACTCCACCTTACAATTGTGATCATTTGTACCAAGTTATATTGAAATCCTTTTATGCATGTAGAAGTTTTGCTCCGGATAAGCGTTTTTCAATGACCTCTGAAGTCTGGCTTTGACCTTTGACCTAGAGGCCTAGTTCATGCGCGATACATGGCTTCTCATAGTGGTTAACATTTCTATGAAGTCTCATTTAAAATTCCTCCATGAGTGTAGGAGATATGCTCCGGACAAAAAAATCGGACGCCGCCCGCCCGCCAGGGGGGACTATAATACGACCCGTATAAACGGGCGTATAAAAATGTATTGCGCTTATTAATGACACTTTTACCAACTTATTACTGTTAAAGAATGTTTTACCCTAGGATAAAATGGAAAAATCGAAATTTGCCAAGTTCCAGAAAATCTCTAGTCCCGTTTTCACCTGCCATGGTTCATCATCAGGTTTTTTTTTCTTAATTTTCTAAGTAGAAACACGAAAAACATGTAAATAAATCAGTAGTGCCTCTGATTGTTCTATCTCTATATAACAATTGTTTCTTTCTACAAAACAAGAGGACTTATGAGCTGCGCTAAATTCTACTCTCAGTCTTCATTTGTTGTCAAAGTGTTCGTTCTTTAAATTAGTGTGTGTGTGTGTGTGCGTGCGTGCGTGCGTGCGTGCGCGTGCGTGCGTGCGTGTGTGTGTGTGTGCGCGCGCGCGCGATGGTGCGTGCGTGCGTGCGTGTGTGTGTGTTTCGTTGTTTTTAATACAATATATAAGGAAACCAATGATCACAGTGTGGGTCAATTGTAAAGCAAAAGGCATGGATAGAATAACTTTGATAAATTTTCGTTATGTATTATACAACTCTTTAGACATTGCAGATTCAGACATTGAAATTTTAATTTTTCATCCCTCTTTTTGGCCTTGTGACATCCTTATCCAACCAACCGGAACTATTTAAATAACTTTGGTAGGCATTGGTTGATATGTTGTTCAAGGAAATGACGCACAATGCCCGTCGACGTACAACGGTGGATTTCAAATGGGTTCAACTACTCATCATGAGCACGTTGTGCACAGGTGAGTTATTTAATTGAAAAGGACATTGATCTCACTAAGAAGTAAGACAATTAAAATGTTGTAAAAGAGGACAAAGCTCAAAAAAGTAAATATACATAAGTCAATTTTTCAATTCGAAGCGAGACATTTTATAATGATTTAAAGAAGTCTATAATTTTTGCATTAAACTGAGCCAGACCTTAACAAACATTTCACCAAATGGAAAATTAATGTATGACGTTCTGAACATCTTGTGTCGCCGCCCTTCTATTGTGTTAAGTACATGTATTTTAAAATAATGTATAAAACCAAAATTCTAAATTTCTCTCATGTGTCAGAGTTAGAGAAGACTTACATCTCACTGCTATATATAAGTATACATATATATACATATGTAAGTAATGAATTGAAAAGTACAAGACAAATACCGAGTGCTCATTAGTTCTCCAAACTTGAATTATTTAAAAAAAATCATAACCAAGAGTTGCATAGTTTATTTTTTATTACTACAATAATCACAATGAAATGCAATCAAACAACGCAATCAATGAATCTTAATAAGATAAATAAATAAACAATTAAAGAATGACATTTTGAAACATGAACAATGCTTAAAATCCTTACATACTCTTTCTCGAAATTGAACGAGATATAAGGTATATAAAAGTACATGTAAAAAATTGAAGATTTGTGTACATTTTTATTAAATGATATGAACACGACCAAAGAAATGGTATGTAACAATGAAGACAACTGCAACAAACATATTCGTTAAATTGGCAATACAAATCGCTGGAATGAATGTGATAAATATTATTGGTATTTCATGTAGATCTCTGTGACTTTAGTTCCGTCCATTGTTTTCTCATTCAGGTCACACCCATTCTTTTACTAGGGGCCAAATGCCGCACTTCATGGAATTGCATAATGTGTCACATTAAAGGTTCCATGAGTTCAAGACTCAAAATTTTGCACTTTCCAGTACCGTCCATGAACAGGCTCAATCAAATCCAAGCCTGCAGCATTTTCTATTTAGCCGTTTTGATCTTTCTTTCGGGACTATATTTTGGACTTAGTGGCCAATACACTGTATATTTATTTAAAATGAGACAAAGTATATCTTACACTAAATGACCTTTTTCTGAGACAAGTCAAACAAACATTATGAATCTATTACATTGTGTAATGCTATTGCAAACATCAATCATGTATAATACAAGAAGAGACATGGTTCCTGGACGCGACAAAATGTTGTTATCAGATAGACATTTGTGCCAAATTATTTAAAATCCCTCAATACATGACACAGTTACAGTCTGGACGTGATTGTTGTGTAAGTGGGGACATACGGATAGACGGACATGAGCCTTAGCCGCGACACATTGTCTTGATGTTGTAGACATTTATATTAACCCTTCCATGTAAAGTTACAGCCCGGACACGATTGTGTGTACCTATTAATTCTAATTGTGATAATGTGAAACTTCCAAATGTTAGTGTGACCTCGACCTTTGAGATAGAGACGAAATTCTTCGACGCTTCACGTCGTCTTGATGCGGTAGACATTTATGCCTAGTTATTTTAAAATCATTTGCTGGAGGACAAAGTTACAGTCCGGACACGAATGTGTGAACCTATTTACTCTTATTGCGAAAATGTGAAACTTCAAAATGATAGTGTGACCTTAACCTTTAAAGTAGGAACGTGGTTCTTAGACGCAACACATTGCCTTTATGCGGTAGACATTTGTGCCAAGTTATTTCAAAATCCCTCAATGTATGACAAAGTTACAGCCCGGACACGAATGAAGTGGGATAGACGGACGGACAGACCGACGGACGTACTTTCGAAATGGTACTTATGTGATTTTTCCTTTGATCTTTTCAGCCATTTTAATCAGACAACGCCTAAAAAGACACACAAGTAAAAACGGAATGAATTGGATCATAGGAAATGTACCATTACCCATTGTTCTCCAAGTCACACAAGTACCTCTAGGTTTGTACGGACAGACAGACGGTGCGATTATATTATGCCTCCCTTCGGGGGCATAAAAAATATATAAACTTATTAAATCACTTTTAAAATCCCAATAACTTAGTAACATTTGATTTGAAAGAATATTTCTTGTTTGCAAATTAAAAAAAATCAAAAAAATCAGTATTACAGAATTATGATACAATTGTAATTGACTAATTTATCAATACCCTTGGAAAACCTGTTAACTTTAATGATTTCAACTACAAATGACAAGGTATTAACGCCACACAAACTAATGTTTAAATTAATTTCCTTAATCATTTTTCTCCCCCTTATTAAATGAACTGAAGAAAATTAAAACCACTCTCGGCTTCTGCATAATCTCTGGTAGCATTTGGATGAGCACTCACGTTTGTATTTGCATCAGACCTATATTCTACATTTCTCATTTGTATGGGACTAACAGGTGGCCTGTGTCCAGCATTTCTGATATTTTCTAAACATTGCTTGTCTCTTCTCTTCGTCTTTTATAGAAGTGATCCAGTGCATAATGCTTTCCCCATCAAGAGTCGGGAAATATGCATTGTCTATGCCTTCTTTAATGAGAAACTCAATCCAAGGTACCTGAAATCTTTCCAAACCCAGTTCACCTATGGATTCAAGGACTCGTGTGATTCTCCGATAGTTTTCGAAAGGATAACTACAAAAAAAGTCAATTACTAAACTGGTAATATAAGAATAATATCACAATAGATGATAATACGGAATAGTATGTTGTAGCGGCTTAAGCTTTCTGAGGGTGTGTTTTTATATTTTGCGGGACAGCACATTATAATGTAAAGTATGATTTCTTGTCAAGTACATTACAAAAGTACATTGTAATGCAAATATTTGTAAAGTTAATTGTAGTAAAGCTTATCTTTGCAAATAATAGTAAAATACTGACTAGCAATACATTCACCTCTGCAAATAATAGTAACGTACTATGCAATACTATTACTTTTATAAAATGCATGAAATTGTTTAAAAAGGCACAAACCCTTCAGTAGTTATGGAGATATTTGCTTAACCAAGAATTTCTAAGTCAAAAATGGGCATAATTATGTAAAAAAGCAAATCAGAGTTATTGGACTTATGTAAATCATGTTAGATAATCACAGAGAACAAGTGTGTGAAGTTTCAATCCATTCCCTTCAGTTGTTATGGAGATACCAGCTTGCACGAAGAAACTTAACCACAGGGACGCCGACGCCGACAAATGGGTGACTGCATTAGCTCGATTATTCTGCGAATAGTCGAGCTAACAAAGGGAAAAACTCTTAAATGAGTCAAGAAAGAGTTATGGTTTCTATGCACTGCGCTTTCTCTCAATATACTTGACCATGTATGAAATTGTATTGAATTCCAACTAGTAGTTTTCAAGTTATGCTCTGGACAAGAAAAAAACAATGGAAAAGTAACAAAGGGCAATAACTCTATAATTTCCCTAGGCAGAGTTATGGTTCTTGTGCACTGCACTTCCTCTTATTGTGCTTGACCATTGTATGAAGTTGTATTCAATTCCAACTAGTAGTTTTCAAGTTGTGCTCCGGACAAGGAAAAGTAACAAAGGGCAAAAACTCTGTGAAAATCGAGTTATGGTTCTTGTGCACTGCACTTCCTCTCAATGTGCTTGACCATTGTATGAAGTTATATTGAATTCCAACAATTAGTCTTCCAGTTATGGTCCGGACAAAAGAAAGCAATGGAAAAGTAACAAAGGGCAATAACTCTGTAATTGCTTTAGATAGAGTTTTGCTTCTTGTGCACTGCACTTCCCCATTTTGTGCTTGACCATTGTATGAAGTTGTTTTGAATTCCAACCAGTAGTTTTCAAGTTATACTCCAGACAAGGAAATGTAACAAAGGGCAATAACTCTGTAATTAGTGAAGATGGAGTTATGGTTCTTGTGCACTGCACTTCCTCTCAATGTGCTTGACCATTGTATGAAATTGTATTGAATTCCAATCATTAGTCTTCAAGTTATGCTCAGGACAAGTAAAATGCAATCAATTAACGGACCGCTGGACTGACCGACCAACCACCGAGTGACTCCTATATAGCCCCCCCCCCCCCCAACTTCGTTTGGGGAGTATAAAAAAGAATAATTTTCATTTGATACATTTTTACGGTAAATATATTCAGTTTGCTTTGAAATCAGACGATGACATGTGTAAATTATTTCTATAAATAATTAACTCCATTCACATCCCTTGATTTCCAAGATTACTCATAAATTATGAAAAAGAGCACTCCCTGGTCTTTCTGCGTACATCGGAGCAAAAGGATGATCGTTTTCTATCTCGCATCATCACCACAAACAAGACAGGGTACAGATTATATGATCCCGAAATAAATAACACCCGGGGTAAGTACTTACGCTATTGATATTTTGTATTTATTTTGCTATGTCATGGACGTCGTTTGTTGTACCATTATAGCGTGCGCCTTGTTATTTGTAATTTTCATGGAGTTATTGTTTATTAGCATATTGCTTTGATTTTTTTCACTGTATATAGAGATAATGTTCCGATATGTTTCTCTTGTAAAATTGTGTACGTTAATTAAAATTTGTGAACAGTAGAGCTGCAGTCCTATTACCTTTTGAACAGCCCTCGTAAAAAACAGATACCGTGTTGACATTTATCTTGGAAAAGTGTTCGTTAGTTCTCTTAACTTGAAACATTTAAAAGTTCATAACTAAAATATAAATACTACATAGTTTCATATTTTATTTAACTAAAATAAACACAGTTGAATAAAATCAAACATTTTCTCTTCATGAATAAAATAAATTACAACAGTAAATAATATAAACGATGGATGGAATGATATGATGAAACATGAACAATAATTCTACAACATTTTATACATAGTCTATAATTCTACAATTCTATATATTTTTCAATGTAATGCAACAACTATAAAACAAGGAGTCATGTCATACAAAAACACCAACAAAAGGGTTTGACAGTGTGCTAACTGAAAGAGTAACTGAAGTAGCACACTGGGTCAAGTTCAAGGTCATCCAATGTCAAAGCCTTTTCATACACATATTATTTTGCATGTGGTACAAATATGAAGGCTATAGCTTATTTACAAGAGCAGAGAACCTGAATTTTCTCAGTATTATATAGAATAACAAGCAATTATCATAGTATTGCAAGCAATCCATAAGTCCCCTACCGGTAAGAGCCCAAGCAACATTCTGAAGGGCCATTGGCCATTCACTTAGGTTCCTATTTTAAGTAAATTTGTTGAAAAGTTCTTTAAAAGTGATCACAGGAAACAGTTTTTATGTACAGACAGACGGACTGAAAGACACTCTAAAGTTATTTTTTAAACATGCCTGTTATCAAAATATAACATTTTTAAAATCCTATCATGATTGAAGAAGTTGGAGTAAAAATTACCAATTTCTCAAAAAAATGTCTAAGTTCAAAAGGGGCATAATTCTGGAAATAGTCTTGCTAGAGTATTGAACACTCACAAAATTTAATGTTGAGTGATAATAAGAAACATTTATATGAAGTTTGAAGTAGATACATTCAGAAAAAGAAGTTATTAAAAAAAAACAATGTTTTTTTTCATGAAAATTTTAAGTTCAAGGGAGGTAATTCTGATAAATTTTGTGCTAGAGTTGTAAACCTTGTCACATGTGATGTGGTTGATGGCAAGCAACTTATATTTAAAGTTTGAAGAAAATACCTTAAGAAATAAAGAACTTATAGTGAAAAAACTTAAAAACTAGAATCAGAAATCTTGAAATTCAGTCTATTTGTTGCCATAGCAACTAGAATTTTAAACATAGGAAGACAAGAAAAGGATGTGCATAATTTCCATACTGCCATCTACCCATATGTCAAGTTTCATAAACATATTTTCAGTACTTTTTGTGTTATCACTGGATCCAGGTTATGTGTAAAATTTGCCATATTTTCAGTCTATTTGTTGCCATAGCAACCAGAATTTTCAACATAGGAAGAAAAGAAAAAGACGTGCATAATCTCCATACTGCCATCTATCCATATATCAAGTTTCATAAAAATATTTTCAGTACTTTTTGCGTTATCGCGGGATCCAGGTTATGTGTAAAATTTGCCATATTTTCAGTCTATTTGTTGCCATAGCAACAAGAATTTTCAACATAGGAAGAAGAGAAAAAGACGTGCATAATCTCCATACTGCCATCTATCCATATAGCAAGTTTCATTAAAATATTTTCAGTACTTTTTGCGTTATCGCGGGATCCAGTTTTGTGGACGGACGGACAGACGGACGGACTGACGGACAGACGGACAGACGGACGGAGGGTAAACCTAAAGTCACCTCCGGTAAACCGGTAGGGGACTAATAAAAGCAAGGTAGTTGGTATAATTCAGCAGAAATTACTGGCAGAATTACCCTGTTTTAAGACTGAAGTGCAAATCTGTAATGGTTTTGATAAAATGAAGAAAATATAAAATGGGAGATACTCTGGCACAAAAGGCTTGCGGGGCTATCAGCTGTTTAGAAATGCATTCCAATTATAATCATAGTGAACAAATAAATAAAGTTTTAAGTAAATATCTTTGGCATTTCTGTTTCTAGAAAGGTTAACCAGGGGAGAAAAGTCAAAAAGGAGTATAACTATGCAAAATATAATTTTAAGATTATTTACCCTTATGATATTAAGTCACCTTTGAATACAATATTCATGTGAATATACATGTATTTGATAGTCTCTGAGAAATGGACCTTATCCTATTATATATATATACCAATGCTGACTCCTCTGAGTGAGTCATGCCAATGTTTATGCAAAAATATGTAGCAGAGTACATACACTCCATATAATTATGTAAAACATTTATGTCCAAAGAGCAATGAATGATGGGTAACAATTTTGTCTCGTCATTTTTTTCAAATGCCTCCAATATTGAAATGTATAAAGCCACATATATATATAGGTTGGAATTTTAGATAAGAATGCCTCAAAAATACCTTTATGAAAGGGATACTTTTGTATATGGCACATATGCAAGAACTCATTGATGAACGGTTAAAAGCATACTGGTACTTAAAATATTAGCAGTAAAATAATTAGTTCTTAAACATTTCATTTTTGTTAACATATAATATTTATGTGTATTATACACAAAGACATTCTATGTTACAACTCTTTTGAGAATCAACCAAAACATTACGAAAAATAAAATTTAATTTTATATTACTGTAAATAATTTTTTTATAAAAAAATTTTCATCATATATAGCTTTATACTCCACTTCAACTTATTTTCATTACCTATTTTTCTGATCATAAATTTAAATTAAAATGTAATATTCAGACAAATTAAATTATAGGGCCTACATGTACTTTATTTACTATTATAATCCATTTATAAAACTTTTAAAATTGTAGAATAAGATAAACACATCATATACTTTAAAGGCACATTATGCCTCAGGAACCCATAAGAAATGTCAAGCATTTAGTAATGTTTTAGAACCTATCAGAGCCTATCAGAATTTTTAACAACAGAAGAAAGTGGCGCTAAACATGCAGTAATATGTCATGAAGGTAGCAAAATGTAAACAAATTAGTACTTGCCTCCCATACAAAATACTTATTCACTTAAATATTACCAATTGCCAACATTGCAAAAGATAGTTCATGTATATGGCAAAAAAAATTCTTAAAAACTGTAACAGGATACCAAAAATAAAAAGTTTTCAGAAATAAAAATGATAGCATTTCTAAGGCATAATGGGCCTTAAATAATACATGACCAAAGAGAATGAAATGGGTTTTGTCTTGGTCAAAAGATTTAACTTATAAGATAAATTAACTAATAAAATTAAAACAGGTTAAGAAACATCACACTGTTTACAATCTAAACAACATTTTGAATGCTATATGCAAAAACCCAACAGAATTTACAACCTGCAGAATAAAGTAAAATGCATTACTATTAAACATTTTATTAGATACAGTTGCAAAGAAAAAGTCAGCTACCTAAATAGTCAAAAAAGAAATGCAAACATTAAAACACAAACTGGTTCTATATACATGTATGATGCAATGGCTAATCACTTTTAATTCCAGCTAGTGATGGGTTGAAAGAATGCCGGGAAAAAAGTGACAAATGGAAAAATTGCAATTAATATTAATTAAGTTCGCATTTCCTAATAACAATATGCAATTTCAAAAAACTTCAATGACTGTTGAAAATTTGCTTTGTAACACTTTTTAATGTGAGACACATGTCAAATAATGACAACAGTGATGGAAAAAGTTGTATTTCAACTACTAGTACTCTTCAAGTATAATGAAAAACAGTTAATAAGGTCAAAGGAATCAGCTCATAACCTTACAATCTCATACACAGACTTTGTCCTTTTAAGATTAAAGATATACTATGCTCATCTTGAGTAAAATATTTGAATCACAGAAACTTACTGAAGTCCACGAAATTCTAATTGGATTTGTCAGTTTTTTAAATAACACTATATATTCATATTGTGACCACCTACAGAGTGTAGAATTTTAAACACAACATACTAGTAACTGCTTTATGTGAAGTCAAAATATGTTTATCTTATATATACAAAGGGACAGTGTAGCATTTACCAATATTTTCTATTATCGAAATTGAGCATAGTATGTCTTTAATATTAAATGTTTTTCTATCAGGGTATCCACCTAGCTTTTGACGATGAAGCACAATCAGCACAATAGAAAAGTGGGGAGATTCGCCCGGCATTCGTTTCTTCATCATCCCAACAGACATCCATTTCTTCTCCTCTATCATCAACTGCTTTAAGATCAAGTTTATCTTTATGCTTCACAACCATAGCATGCTTTTCTCCATCGTCTTTTATAGCATTAATCCAATGTTGTATACACGGTCCATTTAGTGTTGGAAACATTGCTTTGTCAATTCCCTCTTCGATCAGAAAATCTATCCATGGTACTTGAAATCTGTCAAAGCCCAGTTCTCCTATCGATTTGATGATTCGCGTGATTCTGTAGTAACTGATTGGGTACCTAGTAAAAGAAAATTCTGAATATTTGAAATTAAACTTTACACTGCTGGCAGCTAGCCTGGGTTCCAGTCTGTCGATTTTTTGTGTGCTTCTGTTGGCAAATCGACAAGTTATCAAAACACAATTAAGTATGAAATAGCACCTATGTTATGAAACATTTACAATTACTAAAGTAAATTTCCTCATTATATAAGTCAATTACATAATGTAATTCAATTTCTACAAAATATAGACACATTCATATATCTAAGTACTAAAATAACTATTTTTAACAAAAAATCAAACTTATTTCATTTATTTTTTACAAACTAAGTAAAAGGCAATATCTGCTTCATTCATTCTAGATAATAAAAAAAACAACAAACAAAAACAAAAGAAAAACAAAGCAAACGAAAAAAAAAGATCTTCATTTCTTCATTGTGAGCAGTATGCTATAGGTACCTTACACAGTGAATTATAGCATCCCAACTTTGTTTGATTACATTTAGTGCATAGTGTTTTTATAACATTTCTACTTTGTTTTTTCTAAAACATTTAGCCAGTTATGATTCTGCAACATGGGAGGGTTTTTCTTGTTTGTGCTGCAGATATTTAGAAATTGTGAAGTTTTGAGCATTTTGATTTAGCATTTGATGTTTTCGAGGTATTTAACCTAGTATTTAACCTTATGTATGAGCACAGATTTATATATATATAAATCCTTGGTATGAGTGACCAAAATAACAACAACAATGAAAAATTTTCTGATGTATCAGAAGTACAGACTGATGTAAAACCTGACAAATATTTTATAAGTTGGACAAAGGATGGACCTTTCATAGAATATTTTGTACAAATAGATGATTTTTTAATACCTTTGCAAATAATCATATCTTTCCTTATAATTCTTTGACCTTCCAAATATTCCGACACAATCCGCATCAAGGGTCATCCCGAAATAGTCCAACATCATTTTAAATGCTTTCAGAACACGTTCACGTAATTTATCATCACATCTTATTTCCTGAAGAAAAATAAAAGAGACACTTCTTGTATACATTTCTTTTTTTAATTAAAATTCTAGATACTCAGATGTAATTATCAATCATAGTTTGAGTAGAATTTTTCTATAGAAATAATCATTGATCTAAAAGTTAAATGTATATAAATATCAGATAGTTAAAGATATATTTTACCCGTCAAAACTTTAAAAGAAATTATTATTCAACATGATATGTTGAAAGACCTAACTTATGCATGCACATTACTTGTTTTTCATGTTATTAAAAAGGTATACAGTCAATTTGACTTACAGACATAATATGCACATCATTTTAAAACATAAAGTAAATCCTAATATAAGCAAAGGGAAAACCTACAATAGCACATCAAAACCCAAAATGCTGCACATTCCAACATTGGATTTTGTCTGTATAAAAGCCGCATACAAGCTCCCGGGCATCTTTTTTTAAAATCTGGTTTTATATTGCACCAACACAGTATAGATTTCTGGCACAAATGGGCACCTGAGTACAACCAACAATGTTCTGTAAGCTAGCTAGATGGTTTTCTCAACTGAAAGAATCCCAATATGCTTGCTTGACCCAAACCTTTAACAGTGAGAAGCAAGTGGTTTCAAGTCAACCATCTTTTCCAATCTGCCATTGACGCCCCTCCGAGGCATCAGCTTAAGCAGATTCCATGGCTGTAAATATACAGCAATGGTCATAATCTTCCATCACTACCCACCAACCTATGCCTTCATTTCCATGGATGCAAATTATTCAGCAAAAGAGACATGTAATTATGCCATCAAGAACATACCTTTGCTTCATGTTCATAAAGTGGCTGGGCTTCCCTGTTTCTTCCTACAGAATCAGGAACTGGAAATAACCTTAAAAAAACAACATTAAACCAGTAAAAATATAGGTAGATATTTTCTATTCTTATCAAATGTCACATATTAAACAATAATTGCCTTGCCATTAAATATGATAATATTCAGCAGCAGAATGCCATAATGACTGAGGCTAAAGTTAGTCAATAATTGTTTAATTATATATCTATATGCAAGACTATGAGTATAAAACTTTTAAGACGGACAGCACTGCTAACATAGTTCTTATCAATTACAGCAACACACTATCTTGAAATGTTGATCAAAGTTCAAAGGTTACCTAAGCTACTTATACTTTTCTAACTTAAGCAACAATAACCTTGACCTTACCATGACAATAAATGGAATCTCCCCAAAAAATAATTTCTTGTGGTTCAATCTACATAATTATAACTACATAACTTTAAACAAATGACACTTTAATATCTGATCATATCTATTATTATTGTATTGAAAAGAAACCTTTATTTCTTTTAGACATAGCAACCTTGACCTTCAAGCCAATTTCATGAATTTGTTTATGCAAGATACTTTTTTCCACTGAACACTTTTGTACTAATACAAACAGGGATAAATCTACATTGATTCATCCTATTCCACTGCCATCATTTGTTTCATCTTATATATACGTAAATATATTTTTATACCAAAAAGGAGAAATAGGATAATATTTCTTATCAAGGTCATGATGTACATGTTTTTATGACAAGAAAATCACTACAAAAATGAACATACCATTGAATGAATTCTGGATATTTTTCATCAAAGAAGTCATACTCGCCTTTATATTTCAGCATAGTCTTAATGTTAAAACCTAAAAACAAAAAAGTAAATGTATATTTCACAGTTTTTACTATGGTAACATCTACTTATAAATGAGAATAGTTTTTCTTTTCTTTTTTCTTAAAGATTTTGCAATATTATTCTAGTTTTTATTTATTTACAAAAAGTGTATAAAAAATTCTGCATTAAAACTCGAGTTTCAACACATCAATCACACATTTGAGCTGAAAAGATATTTACAAGTCTTCTAAGGTAAGATGCTTTTTTCTCACTTCTCTCTTTTTGTACAAAATGTTAATCAAGAAAATCAAGTGAAACAAGTAAAATTAATGTATAATTATATAAATTCAAACCAAAGTTCTTTAGGTCTCAATTAGAAATCTATTTTAAAAAATACAGAGCACATTTCTGTAAAATTGCAAAATGAAAATTAATTATCTTTTCCAAATTGTTGATGTGGCAAAATGATTTCTTTTAGTTTCTGTAAGTCTAATCTATAATCTACAAGGTAGGTTCAAGTATTACATCATCAATATTCCTTAATCATGGGTTCGAGCCCTACTCGGGTAATGACCATGTTTCTTCATATGGCATCAGTACTGGTTGGTTCCAGGAAGCGGACTCTAAAGTGATTAATATAAGTTGCAAGAACTTGTAAAAATAAATATGTTTAAACCAATTTTCCTTAAAGCTGTAGTTTAACATATAAAGAAATTGCTTTTAAGATAAGTGAACTGTTTTGGAACTGTAGACAAACATGACAACAACAGCATCCCCCTGCCATTACCAACTTAACCAAGGACAAAAATATTGGCCAAAGAATATATTTCAATGACATTTCTTCCTTTTGTCTGTGCCCCAGTTGAATAGGTTGCCGACTTCAAATCACTTGTCCATCACTGCTGTGGCTTTGAATACAATTGCAGACATTGCATTCTTTCTAAGAAGAAACTATACAGCTTGCTTAGGGAATGTCAGTGGTTTACATTCAGGTGCCCACCTCTATCTGAAATAATACACTGAGGGGCACCTGAGGTAAATTGCCACCAATTAGCTGGAAAGTGGCCATATAACCTTTACAGTGACGGTGTGACAAATACAAACAAATAAACATATTTCACAAAGCCCAAACTTGTGTAAAGCACTTACCACTTGCAGGTCTTGATAATATCTCATTTCTATAAAATTTCAAGTTGTCACTTGGTAAATCAGTTCCTTCAGTAACCTAGTAAATAAAGTAAAGAGAGCACATTTATTGAATTAATATACCACATGACCATATGACATTATATTATTATGACATTGTTAAATTTCATTTGGTCATTTCATCTAAAGTATGTTACAAGTACTAAGAATTGCAATCTAAGGATGCATGTCAAGTACAGTAGAACATAAAACAAGAGGGCCATGATGGCCCTGAAGTCGCTCACCTGTACATAGGCCTCCGGAGCAAGGCCAGTTAAAAGCCCGGGGCTTTTATTTGAACAAACTTTGTAGACAACCATTAGAAGATGTTTCATGCTAAACATCTAAGGTCTAGCTCGTTGGGATTTTTAAAAGAAGATTTTTTTAAGTTTTTTCTTTACACATATAGTAAAAAACAATGACACACCTGGGGCAGGGCCAGTTTTGACCCCAGGGCTTCTATTTGAACAAACTTTGAAGACACTCACTAGAAGATGCTTCATGCTTAATATCTAAACTCTTGCTATTTGAGTTTTTTCAAAGAAGATTTTTCAATTTTTGCTGTAGTTTTACACATAAAGGGAAAATGAATGACCTCCGGGGCAGGGCCAATTTTAACCCCAGGGCTTTTATTTGAACAAACTTGGTAGACATCCATTAGAAGATGTTTCATGCTAAATATCTTAGCTCTAGCTCTTTTGGTTCTTTAAAAGAAGATTTTTTAAGTTTTTACTATATGCATATAGGGAAAATCAATGACCCCCTGGGGCGGGGCCAATTTTGACCCCAGGGCTTTTATTTGAACAAACTTGGTAGACACCAATTAGAAGATGTTTCATGCTAAATATCTTAGCTCTAGCTCTTTTGGTTCTTTAAAAGAAGATTTTTTAAATTTTTACTATATGCATATAGGGAAAATCAATGACCCCCTGGGGCGGGGTCAATTTTGACCCCAGCGCTTTTATTTGAACAAACTTGGTAGACACCCATTTGAAGATGTTTCATGCTAAATATCTTAGCTCTAGCTCTTTGGGTTCTTTAAAAGAAGATTTTTTAAGTTTTTACTATAATGTATAAAGGGAAAATCAATGACCCCCTGGGGCGGGGCCAATTTTAACCCCAGGGCTTTTATTTGAACAAACTTGGTAGACATCCATTAGAAGATGTTTCATGCTAAATATCTTAGCTCTAGCTCTTTTGGTTCTTTAAAAGAAGATTTTTTAAGTTTTTACTATATGCATATAGGGAAAATCAATGACCCCCCTGGGGCAGGGCCAATTTTGACCCTAGGGATTTTATTTGAACAAACTTGCTAGACACCCATTAGAAGGTGTTTCATGCTTAATATCTTAGCTCTAGCTCTTCAGGTTCTTTAAAAGAAGATTTTTTAAGTTTTTACTAAATGCATATAGGGAAAATCAATTACCCCCTGGGGCGGGGCCAATTTTGACCCAAGGGCTTTTATTTGAACAAACTTGGTAGACACTCACCCCAGAAGATGTTTCATGCCAAAAATCTAAGCTCTAGCTCTTTGGGTTTTTTAGAAGAAGATATTTTAAATTTTTTCTTTTGGTTGCCATGGCAACCAGAGTTCTGCATGGAATTAAATTCTTTGAACAATTTTTAAAGGTGACCACCAATGGAACATTCCTGTGAAGTTTGGATGAAATTGGCTTAGTGGTTTATGAGGAGATGTCATTTAAAGTAAAAGTTTACGGACGACGGACGACGGACGGACGGACGCCGGACGAAAAGCGATCACAAAAGCTCACCCTGTCACTTTGTGACAGGTGAGCTAAAAATTATGCTCAAAATTACCAAATTTAATTTTTAAGAAGTAATTTTCCTTATTGTTTTACAAAGATTTGTTAACTTATGTTTCCATTTTACTTAATTTTGAATACTTAGTACAAATGATGGATCTTATAAAACGGAGGTAATTTTAAAGTTTTTTTTCTAAAAACTGATATTTATATTGTTAATAGTATGTTTTGGTGGACTGGTGAACATTGTGATAATAAGAATAAAGCATGTGAAACAAACATAAAATGTATTATACTGTATACGTAATACAATTACCTTATCATGAAGAGTGGCATCATCAATTGATCTTTTATCAGTTTCATCCCTTGCTTGCTGTTTGTTCTGCTTTTCTGTCTTAGGCTTTACACCAAGAGAAGAAGAACTGTTTGCTGCTTTAGCATCAACTGATGTTTTATCATCTTTAAATAGTTTTGATTGATCTCTCAAAGAAATATCGTTAGGTTTTACCATTTGTGGTTTCGATAGAGGACTGGTAATCATAGAATTAACAGCCTTATCTGTCTGCATATTAATTTTTTGGTCACCAGAATGTTTATTTTGCTGAGCACCTTTCTGATCAATTCCATTATTGTCAAGATTTAGCTCAGACAAATCAGGTTCAGCTGAAATATTTGGTCTATCATATTTTAACTTTTCTTCAATCTCATCATCTCCGCTTCCAGATTCAGAATCTGAACCATACTGAGTATTATGTTCATCTATGTCTAAACCGTTAGCCTTCCTGTACAACATTTCTCGCTCCCCGTCATCTTTTACCGCCATAACCCAGTGCATTAGACATGGACCATTGAGATTCGGTAGTACTCTGTTTATCACTGCCTCATCGATTAAAAATTCAACCCAACGAGCTTGAAAGCGTTCGTAACCAAGTTCGCCTAATGACTTCAAAATTCTCGTTACACGTAACAGATTGTGCCGTGACCTGTGAAAAAAATAGTTACAGTTCTTTTATGTCAATTATTTATAAGTCAAAATTAATGAAGTAATAGTTAAAACATTCACAAAGGTACCTAAATTAAAACAACTAGTAAAGTTTGCAATGTAAAATATATCAAAACTGGAAAGACGTCATAGAAAATAAAGAGAAATATGTTTAACGCCACAAATACCCCGTATGCAAACAAATTTTCAAATGCTATTTAATTCCAAAGTTTGCACAAACCATTTTAAGTTTAAGGCCCTTAAACTATTCAATGTTAACACAAACCCTTTTTATACAAAGGTCAAGGGCCTGAAAATTTTCAGTGTTTCCCTTTTGCAAATTGCATAGTTACATATTTGTAGCCGAGATAATGATTAGAAATTGTGAACTTTTAAGTATTTTAAGTTTAAAAACATCTGACCATTACCAAATTAGAACTTGACTTGTATTTTCTGGCAAAATACCAGCACATGCAGTGTCACCCTTGGACATACATGTGTACATTGCTACAAAAGCAGAAACTAAAAAAAATCTTATTTTTTTCTAAGTTCAAGAAGGATAACTCTGTCAAAAATAATCAGACCAAAACCAAATTTGACCTGAACTTGAATTTTCTGGTAATATATCTGCACATTTGATTTCAACCTAATACAGAGGTTTCTACAAAAGAAAGATCGGGAAACATTCAAGAGGAATAACTTTGTCCAAAATAATCGAACCATGACCAAATTCCAACTTGCGTATTTCTATGACATATCCATATGTTTAATTTGAGTTGAATGTGTACAACTGTTGGGTAGATAATGAACAGAAACTGAAAAATTTCTTAAAGGGGCATAACTCTATCAAAAATCATGGAACCTGATCAAATTCGAACTTGAACCGCATATTCCTATGATATATCCATATGTCAAATTTGAAATAATGTGTGCAACTGTTGCCGAGATAATGAATAGAATTTGATGATGAGGGAATGACGGATCATGGTAACACTATATGCCCCCGCCCATTTTATGGCGGGGCATAAAAATGATTAATGAATTGATATGAAGAACATTATTCATAATACATGTAGATAAAAAATATATGACTACCAATTTCCCCGTGTTGCGGCAGACGGTCACAAAAATGTGATATTGACAAGGTGATATTAATCAAAAACAATCTCATTAAACATTGCTTTAAATTTAACCTTTTTTTATTTGAAGCAAATTGATAATGGCATTCTGCTGTTCTTCCTTATGAACATGTACATGCTTCTGAAAGAGATCAAATGCTTGAAACAGGAAAAGACCTTTGGCCTCGGTGAATATCGCATTATATCATACATGTATTCTATGGTCTTACTCAGTCCTATGGGTATATTGACCACAATTCAGGTTACCTGTTAAGATGCTCATATCTATCTTGCCAGCCTTTATCTGATCTCGCCACCAGTCCATAAATATTGTCTTTTAACTTCATTCCATAGAAGTCCAGCATCATTTTATAAGCCCTTAAAACTCGCTTCTGTGCCCCATCATCTTCTCTGATAGCCTATTATTAAAAGCACAGTTTTCAAATATCATAATAAAAAATATAACTTCCAAGCAATGCATCTTGAGGGTCATGCAAATTTTTTGAAAATTTTAAAAGTATTCAAAATAGTACAAGTAAAGTACTGAATAGAATAATAAAAATAAAACGCTTTTAGCTTACCTAATGAACTAGTTAACCATGGGGAATAGCGAAAAATTCAGGTAAATTCTTGCCAAGAACAAGACCCCCACATACCCAAACAGTGACTCCCCCCCCCCCCGTGGTGTAAGTCAGGGTTACACATACTAGTATATAGCTTATAAGGCACTTAATATCCATAGCAGGACCTTTCCAGCTATTTTTGAAAAAGGCCTCCCATCATAAACTGGGAAAAAATTATTTGGCATTTCTGGCAAGTTTAAAACTACCTTATATACTTATGACGTACATGTTTTTAACATGTGTATGATCATAATACTTGTCATTTCTTTTACAATATACCTTAAATAATTTCACACTTACCTTTGCTTCATGTTCAAAAAGCTGCTGGGCATACATGTTCAAACCATTACTCTCTGGTATAGGAAACAACCTGTTTCATATAAAAATAGCAAAAATAACTTTTTTCCAGAGTAAATTAGCAGTTATTCTGGCATGCAATTGTTTCATTCTCATACACCAAAACTGTCCAAATTTCTTCTCTATATGACTGTATATTGTTTGACAAAATGTTTTTCATATTCACTATAAATCAAGGTCACCCTATCAGTATCAAGTACAATATCCCATATATTATATCATTTCCATTGCATTACGAGAAGGAAAAGCCAGGGGAAGTAACTAGAGATCATTCTCAATTGATATCATATTTTTGAACAATCCTTAGCTATACTAAAGTGAGATATTTTGTAATTCTGAAAAAATAGTTATGTTCACTTTTGTATTTCTTTAAAGCGGCTTTCAGCTTTTATTTTCTGTTGGAAAAATAATTATGTATTGTTTCAAACTAAGTATTTCAGTAACTTTATTTTGGAAAAGTGCAATATTTAACTGTTAAGCCTTCTTCAAAACAGCGTCTTGAGAGCTATTTGGAATGTGTGACATTAATTTCTAAAAATAGAAGATCGAGGAAACGAATAATCAACTTTACTTATTTAAATATAGGGAATTGGCCAGTGAATTATAGGTATCAAGGGGTTTCCTTATTGTATATGTATTGAATCGTCAGCAAATTTCATTTCCACCTTAAAGTTAATTCTTTTAATTGACAATTATATGAAATGATTTTATCTAAAAATAACAATTTTTCGAAAAGCTGAAGGTAGCTTTTAACTAAAGGCATTTTACCACTGAATGTAGCTATGGTTCCTTTCAAGCATTTCATAATTTCCTTTCCACTTCAACATGTCTTCAATTGTGTGTCCTTAAAAAGGTGAATAAAAACAACATTTTATCATTAAATACATTAAAAATAATCTGTTAAATTGATATACAATTATTGACAAGTGAGCTATTGAATATGATGTGTTATTCACTGGCAGATGACATATTGACCAAATTTAATATGATTTTCTGTAGGTGAATATCACATCATATTCAATGACTCACTAGTCAATAATTGTTTTATTTTATGCATAGGCTAAGATTTAATAACAAATCACAAAAAGTACAGCCTTATACAACTTGTTTCATTGAAACACAGGAAAAAAGACATAATGAAAATAAGATAACATAGTGTGTTTAACAACTACAAGCATACTGTAGAGACAAAAGTAATTAAAGTTTATACTCATTATTAAGGTGTAACTTTTGATTGTTATAGTCAAGTAATGTTATTTCAATGCATAAATTTTGGGCCAAAGACAGATTAATATATAATATCTAAATGTTTAAACTTGTAACAACACGGGAATAGAAATATGAATTAAGAACTAACCTGGAAGTGGTTTTGAGCGGATTACATTCTTATAGAAGTCCACATTGTCACGGTAATGTCTTGCTTCAGCAGGTGATAACTAAATTAAATTTAATATAAAATTAAGACATTTTCATAAACCAAATGAAAATGGATTCTTTTACCAACATGTTGAGCAAATTCCCAATCAAAACAACTGTGCCAAAAATAGTTACTGTTGTAACAATAGTTGTCAGTATGACAGTGTGCTTGACTATTCTCAGTGCTCGATAGTAAAACAAGAGCCTGGATAATGTAGAACTTTTTTAAGTTCAAAATGGGTTCAAAATGGGTTATCATTCTAGCAAAAGCCATGTCAGAGTTATGAGCCTTTGGTAGTGAGATTCTATTCTGCTGTCAAATAAGTGTAGTAGTTTCAACATATTTGTCTTCATTAGTTTTGGAGAGATCAATTTACACACAAAAACTTAACCGTAGTGATGCTGATGCCTGGCTGAGAACAATAGCTAACCTCAATTTTGTATGCAGATTTTTGCCTTCACAGACTAAGCTAGTCTTTCTTTGAATACTACATGATGGCTTTTCTAAACTATACCTAAGAGGTGGCATGGCCGAGTGGTTAACACATCAGACTATAGTATTCAAATGATAGCTAGCCACATGGGTTCAAACCCCATCAGGGGCAGGCCATTGTTTCCTTGAGCAAGAAACTACACTGATTGCTCAGTACTGGTTGGTTCCAGTGTGTCTATAAGCTTATTATAAGCTTCCTACACAATCAAACTATAAACTTCTATACACTTTTTATGTATCTGACCATTCTTTATAATTAACAGGTAACCTCACTTATTCATTTGTGGCAAAGAAAATTGAACATACAATTACATGTATTGTAAATACATAATATACATACCACTTTGTATCCATATGGCTCAGCACCATAAGACAGTGGTTTCTGAAGTTAAATATTTACATCAATATATAGAAATAATTTTACATCACGTTATGGAAAGATATTTTGCATCAGTTTATGGAAAGACTTTTACATCAATATATGGAAATAAATAAATAACATCAAATTATGGAAATAACTTTAAATCAAAATACCGGTATGCAAAGAACTTTACATAAATATATAGAAAAAAAATTAACATTTTATGAAAATAACTTTGCAAAGAACTTTTCATCAATATATGGAAATACATGTAATTTTATCAATTGATGGGAAGAATTTTACATCAATTTATGGAATAATAATATCTGTCATATGTTTCCGTTCGGACCGGAATATCCATCCCGAGGGGACCCGCCCATTGGGCGGTAATGAGGCTTGCCGAGTTACCGCCCATGGGCGGGTTCCCGAGGGACGGATATTCCGATCCGAACCGCAAACATATGAAAGATATTTTTTCTTGCATATTCTGCCATACATTATTTCATATTTAAAATGGTTTACCTCAATATGATATATGTTCATGGAAATTAAAGTCATTTCATCCATAACTATTTTCTTACATTAGCGTATGAACTTACAACTTAAATAACAACGGCGAAATGACGTCATCCTAAGACATATTTCCCTTCTAAAACGACGTCATTTTAACGCGGTTCATTCATAAATGGCGCTAAAATGACCTTGTTGTTTGGCACGCGACTCATCTGGCACCCCCATGCCAGATGAAATTTCCGGCATGGGTAAAACTCACGGAAACGCCAGTCTGCTATGCAAGAAAGAACTTTATATAAATTCATGGAAAGAATTTTATATTAATATAAAATTACACAATTTTTTTACATCAATATTATTTATGTTTATGGATAAGCAGATTTCATCAATTTATGGGAAGAATTTTACATCAATTTATTGGTGCCTCTGAATAATGTTCTAGATCTAATAGAAAGTATCAATCCATTCAAATTTAAAATGATTTCAATATAAAAATACATGTACAAAAATTGAGCTTCCACATGGTGCAGTCTGGCATGGTGGCTCTATACTGGTGGCAAAGAAAGGCTTACACTTTCCTTTCAAGCAAGTCAAGAGTTAGACCTTTTGTAACCTGGGCAACAAGTTTAAATTGCCTTCTTAACTCAAAAAAGTATACTATGTGAATACTGTTTGAGACATGAGCACATGACATTTTAAAATACCTCATGACTAAATAATGAAACATTTCTTCCGTAGCTATCCCTTGTCCCTGCTTTGGTTGAAACTTCTCTGCTTTGTCCAGATCCTTTAGAAGTTCCACCAGTTGCCCCATATTTGGCAGGGTCAACTGAACTTTCTTTTCCCTCTTTCTAAAATGGAAGGTGATAAATAAAATATACATATTAATTTTTTTCTCTTAACTCAAATCTGGAAAGGGGAAAACACAGACAGCTAGCTGGCTGGCCTTAACAGTGCATAACAGGCTTGTAGTATGTGAGTCACATATAGTTAATAGGAATTTTGGCTAGCAATAAGAGCCCATCCCGATATGGCTAGACACTGCCTCTTCTAAACTAGTGAAACCAATTAAGTAGATGACTTTTCCCACTTGTGTCCAAATGTTTCATTGAGGAAAAAAAAATAAGAGCAGAACAATATTAGCTCAGGGTCTGATCAATGACCGTCTATGGCGGGAACAGAATACACCTTAAATATGTATTTACCCTTTGTGTTGAAGGGGTTTGTGTTGAAGATGTCACATTTTTGCCAGTTTTGGTTACTGTCCCACTGACAGTTTCATTGGTGTCTTTACAAGTCCATTGATTTTTTTCATCATCATATGTCTCCCGTTGAAAAACATGATTATTTTCATGTTTAAGATCTATTTTCAACAAAGTCGTCCTTCTGCGAACTGTATTTTCCTTTTCGACCTTATCTATTCTCTTTTTTTCATCATTAAAAGAAGCCCTAGAAGCACTTGCTATTGTAGGTCTGACATAAGTGGGTTGTTTTGGTGGCATATTTAATAACATCGCATCCTGTCACTTAGCATTATGAAAGTTTTAGCAGAAATAACCAACATTTCAAAGTTAATTGTTTGTTGTGATTAATCTACTTCCGCTTTTAAAACCGAAAGTAGAAAGAGAGATAACTCTAGCCAACTTTGTCAACCATCTGTCAACTTTCGTTTTCAAAATGATTTTGGTGTGCGAGTGTAGACGTACCAAAAAAGCAATAACAAAATTAATTTGCAAGCACATGTGTATTTTTGACAATTCAAGAAATATTTACTCACGTAAGACCTTGATACAGACTGCCAAAGAAAGACACATTCAACATCTGAAAAATTTTATACCTCGAATTTGCTTTAAACTTTTTTCTCACCTTGCTCTTTGACTTTAAATTTCCCATTCCTTTTTCAGTTCTACATGACTCTATCCAAATAAGCGCATGAATATAATTATGCCAAACACTGACTCTTCCTTCAATAGCATTAAAACAGGTAAACTTATTGGAAGCTCTAAATACTGCAGGTTTTCTATTTATAAACGATTGTTTATGCTAATTAATGTCTGACGCCGTCCCTCTCACGTGACATTATACGGAAGTTGCAAAGTGTTGCTGTTCGCGTAAATTTTACTTATTTAAACGTATATCTGATGTGGCTTTTTTAGATATGTTTACAAAATAAATTATACTAATACCGTTTTATTTATAACTACTATATTTACAATAAGCTTGGGCTTTTGCTTGCCAAATAGACTTGCAGGTGAGAGTTGCTCAATTGGAATTTTCAGTATTATCATTTTTATTTCGCAAAATATGTCTTAAACATAAAAAGTGTGTAAATGCATCACTAGTAAACTCAATGCAGGCTAAGAATTGCACTGAATATCTATTTTCATTTGAATTCTCAGACAATTAAATTTAGTATAATAAAATCGAATTTTTCATAATTACTGTATCGATCATTTTTATTGTGAAAAATGTCCTAAATTTATAAAGAAAAATATGTAATAAAAACGCATTACACTCAAATCTTACCAAAAATTGCACTGAATATCTTTACTCATTTGAATTCTGAGACTATTTAGTATATTTCAAGTGCCCTAGTTGATCTCTGTCAAGCTTTTCATATTTTATGTAACGTTGTATTTAAGGCATTTCCAGACTTCAGTAGAGCTCTTTAATTTAATATTTCCACTGCTAAATTAGAAATACTTTTCAAACTCTTAGGAAATTACAGAATCTGTTAGATTCATGTACTGGTTTTATCTGTAGAAAAGAGTAGGGTGTTGCAGCCCAAAAGAACATTAAGTTGCGCATACGCGGCTATTTCCTCTTCAACTGCAATAATGATACACAAAAACAGAAACAAACACATTTCCCAAATTTTTATGGACAAATTATTTTGTAAGGCACGTTTAAAATGCAATGCACAATTAATGATGATATATTGACATTTTCATGATGAATTGTTAAACTTACAAAACAAATTGAAGCGTTTAACTTTTCGACACTATGTATACGTGACTGAAAACGTTATATACACAGTTTTATGTCGCAATTATGGTAAATTAGAAAATAAAGCCGTGGTAAGGAGGGAAGGAGGAACTGAGGAGAAAATGTAGCCGATTTCTGTAAAGGACCTCGTACTCCCTGGAAGCTAGCAAGTTGGATTGATTCAACTCGTGAAAGTAGCTAACATATTCCTTTGAGGGATTCAAACTCAAAGGAAAGATGCATCTTTTGCGAGATTCAATGGTCAATTATTTCAAAGTAAGCAACTCAAAACAATAGGTCATCTAGTCATATAAAATAGTTTAATATTCTGTTTATGTACAGATATGTGCATTATTTTATTACAAAAACTTAACAAATATAAGTTTTACTAAAAATAAAGTAATAAAACAATCAAGGAATAAACAATCAAGGAAGAATGTAAAAAAAAACCCTGTCCTTATTTTGTTTCGTGTCATAGATTAATTTCGACAGGAATAATTTTTATACACTTTTAAAGCAGCATGCCTCAATATTTGCTAATTTTTTTAAAGAAGATTTTATGTGAAATAATGTTGCAATGAATATTACCTGTACTATAATCAAGTGATCACTCATAGCACATGGTACTTATAATATCAACATAATTATATATTATCTATATAAGGTGAAAAAAATATGCAGAAATTGCCTTTATTCTATATCAGTAACATGGCAGAAAGATGATGTTATAAACATTAAATGAGCCGCGTCATGACAAAACCAACGTAATGCGTTTGAGACCAGCATGGATCCAGACCAGCCTGCGCATCTGCGCAGTCTAAACATGATCCATGTTGTTCGCTGTCAGTATCTCCCACTTGTTATAGAGTTTATCAGCGAACAGCATGAATCCTGATCAGACTGCGCGGATGCGCAGGCTGGTCTGGATCCATGCTAGTCGCAAACCCATTATGTTGGTTTTGTCATCACGCGGCTCAAATTCTGTCTTAGCTGCACGTGAACTGTATCTGTTACTTTCTTAAAGAGACTCCACTGAGGTTCTTCACATGACGGGAATGAAAACATTTTTTTTTCGAGATTTTTCAGATTAAATATTCAAAGTAAATGGCCCAAACTTGAAAAGTGTTGTTCAACTCAACGCTTTTCACTAAAATCTGGCTAAGAATAACACAAAAATATGATTTTCAAATTATTTCTAAATATCTTTTTCCATACCTTTCTGTTTTAAGTGTCAAGTGTCCAAGTTGATACTATGTATATGAAAGAAATTCAAAATTCAATATTTTTAAGGTTTTGGACCTCAGTTGAGTTCTTTTAAACTATAAATATTTTTTAAGTTTCTGAACGCTTGTCATTTTAACATGAATAACATTATCGTGCAAGAAGTCTATCTCTCGACATTTATTTATCATTTATTTCAAGAAAAAACGTAATATTCACCATGGAAAGTGTCCACTAGCGTCGTATTTCTTTAAACTAGATTAATGTGTAAATGACCTTAAAACATGAGGATAAAAACAACTTTTTAAATAATATGTTGCCCCATTATTACACATGGAGCTGGAATATACCGTCCTGTAAGACGAAATCCTGAAACATTTTTGGTAAGTCTGTGAAGTAATGAATTGTTACCATTACAAATTCGTAAACTTGTACGTAACCTGACTTGAAAAACGCAAGGAAAAGCTTCACGTCTACCAAGCGTTTGTCCTGATTTACTGAAATCAAGAAACCGTAACAAGAACATCGTTTCTCTGGATCTACTTGTCTTTATTAAATATTTTATTTCATTGCACATATATCAATTTTTATCACAGTCAATGATGGAAACATTATAGTTTAACATTTATTGCCGAACCATAATCCACATCTGTTCCGCCGTCAGCGCTGGAGTCATCTTTTCCATTCCCAGTATGTGTGACGCATTCAGTTTTCTGTCCACTTCCGTTACATGTACAGTCAATATACGGAATATCCTTGATTCCATCGATGTCGTCTGCGGCAGGTCCAAAATCAACAGCGCCTTCATTGTCACTTGTAGTTACATTTGTTTGTCTTGGAATATTTGAATCATTTTGAAAATCGAACTTTTGGTCTATAAAATCCCCGCCTCCATTTGGAACTCTTCCGTCATGTAGTTCGTGTTTATCGTGAGTTCTTTTCTCAGCTGGAATTGCTGTATTGTTTGTATCAGCATTTTGTCTTGGTCTGGCACACAGTCCAGGCGTAGGTTTTCTAACTAGTTCGAAATAATTTTTGAACATTTGTTCCTTTTCTACGTCATCTTTAATGGCAGCAATAAAATGTTTCATGCAGGGTCCGTTCAAGTTCGGAAGAACTTGGTTAATTATGGACTCTTCCAGTAAGAAAGTGATCCACTGGCACTGGAATCTCTCATAGCCAAGTTCACCAAGGGACTTTATTATTCTCGTGATTCGTCGGTAGTTATGGGTCGATCTGAAAAACACGTGAAAATCGTTCACCTGTTAAAATTACACGTGAAAATGGTTTATAAGTTGTAAGATAATACATTGGCTATAAGAACAACGAGACAACTTGTTTTGCATATCCCCTAAATCTTATACAGCTATGAAGGTGGAATCATTTGGAATTATGATTAAATAAAACACGAGCAAACATTCTACTGCAAACATAGTACGTTGACGCGTATGATCATGACGTCAGCATTTATTAGTATCATACTAAAATCACATATCTATCAACATTCACGGTACATTTATTTGCATCAACATTGTAACGTCATGAAGTAACGTCAACGTTATAAAATAGCGTCAACGTCATGAAATTTCAAAATAACGTACCACCAAGGACAAGTATTCAAACATTCTAACTGCTGTAGAGATATTACCTATTTAGGTGATTGTACCGTTCTTGCCAATTCCCACTTCTAATTACCTTCCCTACAATTGGATCGACAAGCCTCATGCCGTAGAAATCTAGCATCATCCGGTATGACATGAGGACACGTGCGCTGGCAACTACATCATCTCGAATGGCCTTTAAAAGTAAAAGTTAATTAGCTCTGCAGGAAGTGCGTAATGTCTTCGGACCATAGCATACTTAGTTAATACAAAATTCAGGAAGCTATAGGTTTATTAATATATACAAAAATCCGTTATTGAGCAATGAGTGTAATTTATAGGAAACAACGGTTTGTTCCTGACGGGATTTGAGCCTACACACCCTATAGAGTTCGAATCCCAGGCGGTGAATCGATTGGAGGCAGTATATACGGTCATATAGTCAGCCGCCCTCTACATCTGAGCTATAGATATAGGGCAATCAAGCAAATACTTGCATACCCTTATAACAGAACATTATTTTTTATAAAACTGAACACAGTCTGAGAAGTGTAAAGTGTAAGGGTGTCGGGTGTTTTTGCTAAATAGATCCTAAAAACTACAGAAAAGAGGGAAGTTAAGTACAATCATTTACATTTTTATTTGTAAAATGTATTTACGCACTGCATGAAGTAAGCAAGTGCACTATTTTCTAAGGAAGTTTTTTTGGTGAAAAAAACATCCGTGAAAGGAAAATAATGATATTTATTTTGGGCATTTCAACAGCGAAGTTTGTGGTTGCTTGGACTTTTGCTGTAGACTTTAGACAGTTGGAGTTTTGGGTTTCAATATTGTTCTGCTTCATAAGGCTAACAGATATGTAAATATATGTTGTGGTTAGGGTAACATGTCCTTTTTAAAATAGGTTGGGTATTATAGCCTTTTTACTATAATTTGTATTATTTTTTATTATTACAATGTATTTTATTTTCTTTTTTTTTCTTTTTTTTTAATGATATGAGCAAATTGAAGTGTGACTGTCACAAGGGTGCTACAGACCAAATATTTGAAGTAAATCAGCCCAGCAGTTTCAGAGAAGATGAATGTTGAGCATGACGAGGAGCCCGGGGCATTTCCCCTTTTATACTATCAGAATAATTTAACAAACAAAATCACTTTTGCCCCATGCCTCGGAAAAGGCTGGCATAGGGATCAACCACTCCTTCTGGTGTTGGGGAAATACCTGAAAAAAAATAAAACATTATTTTTCCTTACTTACTGCCTAAAAAAAAAGTGCATCGTAATCATGTATAAACGCTGCCATGAAGTCCAAGAGTAAAAATTTCAACACATTATAATGAATTTTATTTATCAATAAGGGGATAATTAAAAACAATCCTTGTTTAAAAAAGGGTTTTTTCCCCCCTTTTCCCATTTTTGATATTATTTATTAAACAACAATATTTCAGACGTTGGGGCTTTGTGGTTTCTTATTCCCGGGGTATTATTGGGTTTTAAAAAAAATTGGGGGAAATTTGTTCATGTGGCAAATATCAGTCAAAATTGGCTATAAAAGAACTTACCATTGAATATAGCTATGGTTACTCTCTAATTTGTTGTATTTACCCGTCCAAAGTAACATATCGGCAATCTTGGAACCTGAAAATGGCGGAAAATGTATAACCGTATGTGAAAATGGTGCGAAAATACACAATCACACATAGAAATAGTGAGAAAATACACAAGCACAGATGAACGCCGTCCAGTTAGCTCAATAGGTAGAACGTTGCAGTGTGAATCGGTTGACCCAAGTTCGATTCCCGGGCGTTGCAGGTCACTTTCGTAGTGATTGGTCATGAAATCCTTTCTATATGTACCAAAGTTTCAATTCCTTGCGGAAGTGAAAACAACTTGTACTGGTAAATTGCTTGACAGCCGGCCCAGGGACGATGCGGTGGCTGAACAGTGCTCTGGTAAATTCAACGTGACTTACCCCCGCGATCCGGAATGAAAACTACCAACACCACCATTAACAATCACAGGCAGATGAAAGTTGAAGGGGAAATATATAACAGTACATTGCATGTGCAAATGAGTGTAAAATTGCAACTGATTAAGCAAAATCTGGACAATTACAATGTAGAAGCATAATGTTATGAGGTTATTACAATTATTTTGTTGAACCATGCGGAGTTCGATTGGTACACAGTTATAAAACTTATATTGGACCAGGCGCAGCTCGAACCCAATATAGGTTTTGTAGCTGCGAGTCCAATAAAAGCAGTATTGCACTTAACAATGCACTCTTTATTTTCTAAGGAGAAAACTGGAAAAAATAGAAAACGATATCAAATAGTGTATAACATGTATTTGATATTTTCATTTGGATTCAGATTATAAAAACGATGCTAGATAGAGTACAATATACATTTGATACGTGCTATTTGGACTCGGAAAATGAAAACGAGGCCAGGCAAATTGATCAAAATATTGATAAATATTGGAAATCACGCGATGCGAATGCTGGAATTATAATGGTTAAATTTATAAGGGATGAAATTAAAATAAATAAATGTATAATAAATTATCTATATGCTGGTTATAAAACGGAAGAAATAGAGTAAATATTAACGAAACAAAATATGAACAAATCTTACCGGGCCACGGACTAGATCTGATTTCATTTCTGTAAAATCGCAAGTTTCGATCTTGTTCACTTGGGTCCTGCAAAATGAAAGAATGTATATACATGTATTGTAAATACATTCAAACCGCATGGCATTGCTACACACTTTATCATACCTACTGTTGAGTATGAAAATTCTGGAAATGTTACAATGATAAATCATAAACAAATAAATAAATAAAAAAAAATAAATGTTTCGAGCAAAGATCCCAGACAAAGCTGCTTCAGACAGGCTATTCAAAGCATACTAAATAGGTTGAACACCATCATATTTGTAGTAGATCGTCATAATGCCCGTTTCATGCACGTGCAACAACGTAACTTACTGAGCGTGAAATCACGTTAACGTAATCGTGTCTTGCCAGCAACCGTTACGGCGTTCCTGCCAAAACGGTAATGAACATAAGGCAGTCATACACCTATTCATGCCTGTTGTCTACATATAACACTGTATAATAAATAAATCATAACAGTTCCAAATTGAGTCGTACGATTACGAAAGACGCGACACCATACCAATTATACTTGATATTTTAAATTGCTATGTGACTTTTCAGAATGACAACGCAAGCCCTCACACAGCACGTATAACCAGACAAGGTCATGCTCAAAAAACAAGTATCCCCGATCGTAAATCCCCATAAGAAACTTATTGCGTCAATTTGGTCGGAGAGGCAGGTCCAATCATCAGATCGATTCCGGAGATGACCTCCGAGATGCAATCCGGTTGGTAATGGCAATGAATTTCTCATACAAGTCAACGTTACGTCAACTGTATAAGATGACGTATCTGACTATGCATACGCAAAAATAGAGGTCACGTTGTTTACTGAGTGCACCATTCCGTCGGTAAGCCTTAATTTTTTTTATTAAAAAAAATTTTTGATAAAATTTATTTTCCAGGACTTTTTTCAGTTTAATCATTGGCACTCAACTGATAAGAGCGATGTCTACAGGGGAAAACCCCACACAATCAATTAAATAGACATTGTTTATTGATAAAAATAAACATAACCATAAAATATGCAGTGTATAGAATAAATCTTGTAGTGGAGATTATTTAACGATAATTAGATCATTACTGACAAGAAAAATTGGATATAATGACAATAATGATCATTTAAATAAACTTAACTTAAGGATTGGCGAGGTTACCCTATAATAAGATCACACTGGATGTTAGGACCCAACCTAGCAAATGTTGTAATACAGCATCATTCCCAATTTAATGTATCGATTTTAAACCCGATTTTGTTGTCATATACAATAAACATGATTTATCGTCAATACACTAAAAGAGCACATGATAATTCGTCATATTAGTGCAAGAATGGGTTAACTCCTGATAAAATATACAAGGAGTTAACCTGTTACTGCACCAAGGTTACGAATTATTAAAGTTGGTAAAGAGTCATATTTACTTTCTGTATCAAGGTTAAGATAACAATAATCTAGTTCCAAGTATCAAGTGTAGTAGATGTATATCACTATATAAATCATACAGGGTGGTGTTCAACAAGCCCAAGAATGTCGGAGCCCGATTATTTAAAGTTCTATTCAAATCCTTGAATAAAAATATTAAGGAAAACTAAATGTAAACCTACCTCCGAGCTAAATGATGCGCCCATTTTTAATCACCATTTGAAAGTTGACTTGTTTAAACTTCCTTAAAAATACCTCTACTTTCGGTTTTAAACATCTGTGTCACGTGATATAAAGCGGCGTAGCTTAAAGACGCATGCGCAGCATGAATGCGTGGTTGACTTTTATTTCATATATTGGATAAAATTAAACTATGTCCCAGCTCACATAGATTTGTAATCAGATAACACATTCAATCTTTAAACAAATGTAACGTAAGATGTCTTCAAGTACCTGATATTAAGTTTACATTTTAAACTTTAACATTACAATGTTTACTTGTTTTAACGCGGACTTTAAATATAATTTTAAGTTATATCTCAGCGGTCGGGCCTTCAACCTGGCTTTTCTGGATATCAAGCCAGTTATTACCCATATTTCCGCGAGTGGCAGACCACTAAATCTCACATGATTTCGAAATCAGCGGTGAGACAAATAGCTATTAGGATAATTTGTCACAGAAAAATAAAACCTGGCACGAGTATCGAACCTGCGACCTCTAGCTCTCCCTTTTGAATAAAGTGGAAGGAAAAATGAATATCACTTCCTATATCTTTACAACAGCTGTTTATATAGATCTTGTTAACATAACAATTATATATTAAAGGCCCATTATGTTTCAGAAATGCTATAACTTCTATTTCTTAAAACCTTTTAATTTTTCATATCTTGTTAGTTTCAAGAAAATACTCATTTGCTGTATAAATGACTTGTCTTTTGCTTCTTTTGCCCTGTTGACAATTAGTATAATTTTAGTAAATTAGTATAATTTTGTATGGAAGTCAAAATACTACTTTGTTTACATTTCCCTACCCTTTAAGACACATTACTGCACATGGATCACTACTTTCTTCACTTGTGAAACATCTTTTTCACCTTATAAACATCTAGCGTGCTCTAAATCCATTATTTATATTAAAACATTACTTAATACATGATTGAAATTGTTAAGAAATAAACAAATATGGAATCCTGAGGCATAATGTGCCTTTAAAAATTGACACAAAGATATGGTATTTTTTTATGCTGGCATAGATCACTAATTAAAACTTAATAATTCCTTTCTAGATTTTTTTTCTTTCAAAATTTCATTCCATTTCTCTTTTTACTGATATCAATCAGTTCAATTAACTGGTATTCAATGACAAGCAATCAACTGGTATAATTAAAAACAATTTATTTCTTCTAACAAAATTGCATATGAAGCAAGGAATATTTACTTTTTACAACAATGTCTCCTCTGTGAATTTACAATAAATATTTTGGCAAGTACATGTAATAACATACTCTTCTTCACCCTCTCTTAATAATCCAAATTAAGAAAGATCAAAGTCCATTTTTTACTGTGCACTGCATAAAAATATTTAAGGACGTTTTTGGGAGTTTTCATATAGGCAAAATTAAAACTGTTCAATAGAATTTTTTTAAACTTGGCATGTTATTAGAATATGATAACAGAAACATTTTAAACGGAAAATAAAGGGGTTACCGTTCTCATTTTCGAGTTATATGCTCTTGAATTGGACTTTTTCGTTGAATTCAAGGGCAGATAATTTACAATGAAGGAAACAATGCAATTTTTTTCTATTTTCATGAAGCTTACCTCCGTTTAAGTCGATATGCAGTTTCAAGAAAGAATTTAAAGTGGATATTTTTTTCCCCACTTCCTTTTTACCTGTGCATTTTTTCTTAAAGAATGGCCTATTTTTTAAGAATTTAAAGTATCTTTATTTTCATTGAAAAAAAAATAACAGAAACGATATAAGGAATTGCATGTTGTTATCTATTGTACTCAACAATAAAAAGAAAAATATAATCCAGAAGTAAAAAGAAGAATTCATTTAAATATGTTAATATAAAGTTATCTGCCCTTGAAGAGACCTAAAATAAGAAAATTCTGATTCAGGGGTAGATAACTCAACAAGAGCTGTCCGTAAGACAGCGCGCTCGACTTTTTTATTGCTTGCCAATAAAAAAAGTTTTTGCAGTAAAAGGCAATACAAGAATCTCTGTATTTTTAAAGTGAACAATGGCCATGAGCATTAAGATATTTAGTGAAGAATTATTTTACTGAATTGTGTGATACCCTTACAGCAATGTTTATATGACATAATTTATGGTAAAGTGAACAAGTGGATAGGAATGAATTTTTTTAGATTTTTTAAGTTTTTTAGTGCTTGCCTATAATACAAAACATTGACAGTTAAGGGCCATAATTCAAATAAAATCTTTGACAGAATTACCTTCTCCTGGACATGTTTGGGAATCATGATTGTAAACAAGTATTCCAACTTTCAAATTAATATCTCAAACAGTTCAGTCAAAAAGTGGACTGGTACTAAAAACTTAACCAAGATTCTAAGTCGATAAAAGGCCTTAATTTTTAAAACAAATCCTTGACAGAGTTACCTTCTCTTGCGTACAGATGGGGGTAATGATGTGAAATAGCATTAAAAGTTTCAAAGCAATATCTCAAAAGGGTTAAGGCAATAAGTGGATTTTACCCATATTCAATGTATTTTCTAAGTCAAAAAGGGGCATAATTCTGTCAAAAACCTTGACAGAGTTATGTCCTCTTGTCTGTTGATGAAGGTCGTGATGGTAAACAAGTATGGTCAGTTTCAAAGCAATACCTCCAATGGTTTTGAAATAAAGTGAGGTGGTACAAAAAACTTAACCAAGCTCAATACACTTTCTAAGTCAAAAAAGGGCCATAATTCTGTCAAAAACCTTGACAGAGTTATGTACTCTTGTCTGTAGATGGAGGTTATGATGGTGAACAAGTATGGTAAGTTTCAAAGCCATACTTGTAATACTTCTGAAATAAAGTGGGGTGGTACGAAAAACTTAACCAAGGTGTGACGCCGACGCCGACACCGACGCCGACGCCGGGGCGAGTAGGATAGCTCCCCTTTTCATAGAAAAGTCGAGCTAAAAACGAGACGGTGATCCCAATTTTTTTCCCCGCACATTTCCTGTTAAGTTTACTAAACAATATACGACAGGATTGGGTGGCAGAACAAAATTATGGATTATTTTTATTTTCTAACAGCACCAATGAAAAACAAACAAAAATGCCTATAGATCTAGTCAACACCAAACATGTATATGTAAGCTTTCCAAAGTAATACAGCATGTCAGCAGTTTTAAAAGGGTACCCAAATTCATAAATTTATTTACAAATGTAATAATTCTTAAATGAGTAAATATTATAATAATGTTATCAATCTGGAAATGCCACTTTTATGAATTTATTGAAATTAGTCACACAAATATGTTTTAACCCTATATTTTTATAATGGACTGGCCTTGGATTTTGTCTAAGGCAGCCCGTTATTAATTAAAGGGATTTTGGTATCAAAATGCTTAAACAGGGCAGGTCACCAAATAGAACCTTGGACAGGTTACATACAAAGTGAGGGTTTAGTGCTAAACAGCTGTATCTCATATTACATAATGAAGGAGTTACGTTCCTTTCACACCAATCCATCAAAATGTATTATTGCAGGGCATGTCTAGTTGAATACTAGTGGCATTGGGCAGTGGTACATGTAAGCCATTTCTGGAACACACTTGAAGTCAAAGAAATAAGTAATTAATGAATCAAATAAGTAAATATTGATATTTAAAGTTAAACACTACTAAAAAGTTAATCATAATTATGCCATTAGAATTCAGGCAATTTCATATGAGGTAGCTATAAAACTATTTTTCAATTCATTTTTAGGAACACAAACCTTTAAAAATTACATCAATGAAATTATACCTTTGGCAAACAAGAATCAAAGTACTGTTATCACCCAAAAAAATGAGCACCATGGAACACACAGAACTGAACACATTAATTAAATTTACCCAATGTTTAAGAAAGTTCGAGCATATATTTAATACTAATAAGTTTGATAATTAAAATCTGCCTATCAAATATGCACATGCATTCATTAACAAAAATCTTTAACTTCCATTAAAGTGTACTTCTTTCATGACAAAAATGGACTACTATTCTAAGTGTATACCTTTTACACCTAAAATGGATGATGAATATGAATTCCACCAAAATGTGCACCTTCACACCAAGAATGGACTAAAAATATGTAGTCCTGCATCAAAATGTGCACCTTAAAGCAGCAGGCCTCCAGATGAGCGAAAAATATTTCAGTAATTCAAACTTGTGAAAAATGTACAAAGTAGAAAGATACAAGATTCAAGTAATAATTTACATGTCAAGATCGATTAATGGTGATTTTTTCATTATGTGTAACTATATTTCTACTGCGTTACTAACGCAGTAAGGACATTTTTTTGCATATTATGACCTCTTTTTGTAATAAACGTGGGTTGTAAGTGCCACTGATTATGTATAAAATGATTCCTTTTGGTTAATAAACAATAATATACATTTAATTTCATTTTCAAAATTTTCATGAAAAGAAAATTATAAATTTGGAGACGTGCTGCTTTAACACCTTAAATGAACTACAAATATGTATTCCATCAAAATGTAAACCTTTCACACTTAAAATGGACTACAAATATCACCGCATATAAACCAGTCTACTTCCTGTCCTTGCAAGAAAGGTACAAATTAAAATACATAGGCTCCCAAGAAGGGTACAGTGATCGGAAGTAACATGTGCTTGAACCCCCAAGACAGGGTCCTTATTGAATTGTATAGGCTTCCACGATAGGGTACAGTGATTTCGTTTAAATGCTGTGAATATGTATTCCATCAAAATGTGCACCTTTCACACTTAAATGGACTACAAATATGTATTTCATCAGAGTTCACCTTCCACACCTAAAACGAAATACAAATATGTATTCCATCAAAGCACACACATTTTTCATACCAAAAATGGACTACAAATATTTTTTTAATACATTCCATTAAAAGTGAACACTTCACACCCTGGGAATATAGAATATCAATGTAGACCGTAGCAATTCAATTCAATGAATATAAATTTTCTAATATATTCATTAAATCATAAATGTTCAGTTTATAATGAATGCATCAACTAATAGACCCCACTTCCCTGAAAGAACCATGGTATAAAAATTTTGACACAGTATTTACAAAGCATGCCTCCAACCTGACAATTTTATACAAAATATATGTATATACTTTACATGTATAATGTATATACTTCAGGCATAAATGGTCACCCAAGTAGAACCAATGACTGTCCATAAGCTAGCTGGGTGAAATAATCCAAAGTTCCTGGTGGGACTTTAACCCACAACAGTGAGACTGAAAGGCAAGTGATTTGAAGTCAACGACCTAAACCACTCTGTCACGAACACCACTATATATTACTACACAAAGGTAAAGCCCTCTGGATTTCTTATATGGCTAATAAAGCAGTAAGTTGTATTCTTTTTCCAGCAAATCTACTTGAACACTTTCAATTTTCTTTCTTAACACTTTCACTTAACAAGAGCATACATGTATGAGTACAAAGTATTGTAAGTTCTGAATATTTTCCAGGAACACATGTTCAAAGATATTTCTCCCTCTTAAGCTAGTCTCTTCACAGTTACTCCCCTAGTTTATAATTCTCATTTAGAAAATAGTCTGACTACAAAGCTTTTCAACAAGTCTATTTCTCCTTTCAATTGCTCTCCTGTAGCCGGAGGTATCCATGTTCATTGAACATAGTCCACAGTTTCTTCCCCTGCTATCAGTCTGATTAGAGTAACTTCCCTTGTTTGTTATTCTTATTCTGCTGATGAAATCTTGTTTTTAGGTCCATTTGTAGACTTTAAATTGGACACACAATTCATCAGTTACTTCCCCTGTAATACAGACTCTCACTAACATATGCAATAGTTACTTCCCTTGTTAAAATGACATTAACAATTGAGCACATAATGTATCAAGTCCATTCGTAACCTTTAAGTTGTTTATCTCTTAAAGCTACAGAGTATTCTGAGGTAATGTTTAATTTCCTTGAACAAATTTCCCTCATTCACTAATATATCCAACAGTTACTTCCCCCTGTTATATAGTTTCATTCACTAATATATCCAACAATTACCCCCCTTGTTAAAAGGCACACCATTTTATGTTTATCAGGTCCATTTATAAACTTTTAATTGTTTATCGGTTAAAGCAGCCAGGTATGAGGTATTGTTTATATTCATTGAGCACATGTCTACAGTAACACCCCCTGTTATAAGTCTCTGTGATAGCTGACCTGTGGCAGAGTCCCAAAGATGGACCTGAAAGAGAGGGTAAAATATATCTGCATTACTAGGTATATAATAAAAAATTGTCCTAAGCACTATGGAAGCACTGGTCACATAAAGACATGATTCCTACAAAAGAACACAATCAAGGTATACTTAATTGTCATTTCAACAGAATATTCAGGTTAAAGATTGACAGAACTATTCACTTCATTTCTACCAGTGATTTTTTTTAACTTCCCTGCTAACAACATAAGTGACGACATGGCAAAATGGTTAGGATATCAGAATAGTAATCTAAGGATTACTGGTTCTGTGTTGGTTCAAACCCAATCAGGGGAATGTCTTTGTTTCCTTGAGCAAAAAACTTCATATATATTCATTACTTGGTAATGGTTGGTTTTAGGAGCAGATTTGTGAATGTATCAATAGGCTTGTAGCTTCCTACACCATCAACAAAATTTTATTTTGTAACTGTCAACATAAGCACTTTAAATTTGAAAAATTAAACAACCATAAAAAACTTTTAAGCAATTAAAACATGTTTTTATTCATATGATGATACACATTTTAAATGTACTTTTTATAAAATGACATGATCCAATCTGCCTAAAATATACAACTGATTAGAGCAAATCTGCACAATCTTTGTGATTTCTAACGGCTAAATATAGAATTATCAACAGCTTGTCATATTGAGAAAGGCCTATTTTGCCCCTTCTGTTACATGCAAAAATTCACCGCCTACTTACACTATTGTTAGTTTCATCTCCAGCACACACCAGTAACCTGCTCTTATCAGCTGGATGCTGCTGCACGATTGTCTTTGAGAGGACGGTCTGGGTACGACCCCCGTGGAACGTATGTATCACATTACAACTACAAACATTATCTATCACAGTAGGCTCCGTGCTAATATTTCTCGAGATCAATTCACACAGCTGATGCCGTATCGTCGGGTGGCGGACAGTCGGTCGATAACTGGCGAGAATATGCCGGGTGTTCGGCTCGATGTGTAAACTAGTCAGACTGCCCTCTAGTGGCAGTAAATGAAGTCTATGCTGGTTGTTTGGCAACTTTTCAAAGAATGATAACTTATCCAATTGTCCAATTAACAAACCACCAGATCTGAAGAAAAAAATACTAAATATTAAAATACTTGTATGTAATTTATTATTTTATCAACCACTATAAAGATTCCTAACAGGTGGAATAAAATTAGTTTGAAACTAGATATTTTCATCAACAGTTGAATGTCTTCAGGTTTATTAAAAAACTTTCAATCTTTGGGAGATTATAACTTATTTAAGAAATGTACAACTACTAAGAAATGTATAACTATTCAAGAATTATTAATAAGCCTAAATTCAACATTTATCACCATTTTATCTACACAATTACTAAAGAAGCTTTTCATTCTGAATAAGACTCTTCCAGGTACCATTTTTAGTACTCTCCACTATAACAATTTGGGATATCAAGAGCAAATTTTAATTTGTCACATAAATTAAAAATTATAGAGCTTGGGCAGATAAAATAAAAGCAGTATTAAATTTGCATGTATCTATTCATACAGGGAAAAACCCAATCCGCCTTTCAGGGGGAAAAATAGGGAAAATTCAAAAAAGACAAGGCCATAATATGAAACCAGATAACTAGTAGTGTTCTAGTTACATCTTCATAAATGTCAAAATATTTTCAATCTTTCATGGAAATAATTCCAACTATTGTCAAAGGGAGGCAACTGCTTAGTTTTCAAATTGCCTTTAAAACTTAACTTCCAAAGGTAAAATTAAAGATACTACTATCTTAATGCTCTATGAAACAAGGTGACAACTGTCCTGCTTTTTTATGAGGCAACAATGCTTAAATACAAACCAGTTACATTCATAATTTCTGTTACAGGAATGAAAATGTTGCAAACAATTTGGTACAACACAGTAATAAATATTTTTACTCCCTTTGATTTATTCTCAAAATTTGATTTTTTTTACAGTTTTTGACTTCAATGAATAGCAGACGACACAGAGCATGGATATGCACGGCCTGTCTGATTCTTCATTGGTTCAAACTATTAAAAATTATTTTTTTCTGCGGTGACTTTATTTCTGCGTTTTCTGCGGTCAGTTTCAGCACCGCAGAAATAAAAACCGCAGAATATTTCTCCATGTTTTTTGTAACGATATGTGTCCTACATTATGACCTGTTTCCTCTAAAGTAATAACGACTAACGGATTATAACGGTTAGCGGGTCATCAAGTTATATAAAATTGTTTTCAGCAAAGTATGTAATCTGTGCTTGTAAGGATGTACCTATTGTTAACTATGTCAAGTTATGAATAAAGATATTTAAACATCATAGTGTTTGCCTGTACGCTAAAAGGTTTGTTTACCCCTTATACTGCTAAATAATCGTCGTATACATTAATTGTTGTCTGATTTACAATAAACTTCTATCAATTTTATTGAATTAAAGATACTACCAGGGTATATTTTTCACACGTCATTTCACACTGATCAAAAGATGCATACTGTCTTATTGTTGCGCATTATATTTGTTTGCAAGCAAACAACTATAATTGTTTGTAAATACTATGTAGTTTTGTGGTGACAACGATAAACAAAATTTTAATGCGAATGTGTACATGCAAATAAATTAGGTAGAGTAATTGACTTAGACTTTGATAAGATGAGCCGCAGAATTTAAATCATGCTTTGTCCAAAGAATGTGCCGCAGAAATAAAGCCCGCAGAAATAAAAACATGCCAAAATTTGGAAAAAACGCAGAATTTGGAGCCCGCAGAAAAAAACACTTATACTGTACCTGAAATCTGCACTCATATCTTCTGTCATATAACACAGTGAGGCAACTGGAGATCGGCTACCCTCGCTGTTAAATTCTTGGACTGGACCCTCGGTATTTCGGATATCAAACTCTAGAACGAGTCCATTTTGTTGACCGGCATAGAAATAGTTCCGGTCTTGAGCGTTCCATACACAACTCCATGCTGGCATAGCAGTCTCGTATCTAAAATATGCCAATATATTATATAAAGTTTATCTTCATTTGAAAATTCTTTACAAATGAAGTTATACGCTATGAACCCTTACTTTGCTTAATTTATTAAATGGGCTATTTTGGTTTTTGGTTGGACATTTACATCGCACCAACACAGTTAAATTATATGTCGGCTTTCCACCTTTTTCGGGAAGATAACCTCAAGTGCCTCTCAATACATAATTTGAGGCACTGGCATTCATCTGTTGTTCCTTAAACTAGCTGGATAGCTTACTCACATGGAAGCATTAGAACCTACAGTGGAGAGGGACAAGTGGTCTGAAGTCAACAACTACAATTTTTCAGCCATGGTTGCCCTTCAGACTATGAATCTGGAACAATCTGCTTGTAGTTTTAAGATTTCACTCTCATAAAATTTACAAGCAGTTTGCAGCAGTTAATTGGGAATTTATACAAGCCAAATAGAAAATCTACCATCTTTCTGCTGTTGGGGGTCGTGCTAAATTTTAACCACTGATTTATCTAAATACTCAAACATAATTATGCCAACAATAGCATAGATACTGCTCAGAAAGTATGGAATTACTGGCTAGTCTTGTTCTTTTGATCACATTTGGTGTCGGATTCTAGCATGTAAAAGTGTAAATAATATTATGATAATGATAATAATAATGTCACATTGATGTTACCACCTGAGTGGATAATACATCAAGTAGTGATCTATTATCCTTTATGAATATACAGCTTTAAAAAGATTGTAAGACTCATTTAGAGTAGATCTGTTTGTAATTACCACTTGTGTAAGGTCCTAAATATATATAACCTATACTAAAACAACAACTTACGTTTGAACGACAGCGTTACTAAGCAGACTAGTCATCTTCACTTTTTTATCCAGCCCACACGATAGCAACATGCCGTCTTCCACAGTGGGATGAAATGCCACATCTCTTATTGCTTTATTGTGAATCGTTATGTACTGAGATGTTTTAAAATCTAACGTGCATATCTGTTGAAAAGATCAATAATATTTTGGTAAACAGTAAGCAACTTTTTTTGTAAAACTATAGTAAAGTAATTGGACACAATTCCATTTTATTTATTTTTTTATAAAATCAATTTTGGTCAACTTTTAATCATAAAGGGAGACACAGGCAAAAATTTTCATTTCCTCCTTTTGAATTTTTCATTCATTATTCTGTAAATGATCTAAAAATGAATATACTAGGCAGTCACAGGAACAAAACTTTTCTCCTTATAAAAATAAAATGGTTGTTTCCTAACTTGACCCACATGGGTCAGGTTGGAGACTTAAGATTTCACAATAGTTGTCACAGTGAACTCTTGAAACGTTAAAGAACATGTCAAATGAATTACTTACAATTGTTTCAATCATACAATATCCATAATATCTGTTATTGTAACTTCACTGGTTTGTTCAAGTCACATGATTTGTTTTAAAACTTAACTACTTGGTGATTCTGTCGGCGTCTAAATTTCATTCAACATGTATGGATATATTTACTTTTCAAACCCAAAATATATAGAATATATATAAAAATTCATGCTGGGACTTTACAAAATGTCATTTTAGCGTGATTTCAGTTTTACTTCATGAAATGTAAATACCAAATATGAACGTTCCAATAGTCTGCAACAATAGTCTGGATAAACATCCAATTCCAAGGCATTTAAATTGAAAATCACGTATGAAATATAAGATGGGAAGCATGACATGCAGTACAAACAGAACTTCACATAAAATAAAATTTCACCCGTTATGAATACTGTAAAATGGTTAAAATCTGATATTACCTTTTTCACACCAAACCCTGGAAATAGTGGGCTGGAAGATGGCTGTGAAGCAACTATGGTGGCCAGTGAAGGACAGTGTGCCATAACACGACAGTTACCAGCCTGAAAAAAATAAATTAACATCGGTGAACTTTATGGTTGAAAGAAATAAATTATATCAGGTACATCTGGATACCAGAATAGAACCATCAAACTGTCTTTAGCGATCTGGAAAGCTTCCTCATATGAGAAGATCCTTCATCCCTGTTGGGAATCACACAGCAAACATAGCAGAAAGAGGGAAAACATCAAACAATGATAATATTTCTGTGCAACTATGCTTTGTTTCCCTACATCAATTTTAACACATATTTTTGGTCCTATCTTGATCCACATAAATGGCTTTCCTTCATAATCAGTTTTAATCAGCACTAAAAACTAGTATTTAATTTACCACAGCAGGTTTTCAACAACCCTTTGCGTTTTCTCATTTAATTTAAATTCAATGATAAAGACATTGTTAAGGAGGTATAACTATTCAAGTTCTATAATGTCAAGCTTTTAAGTACTTTGAGTACAAAATTGTCATCATAAATTTAAATTCTCAAACATTAGTATATTCTATAAATATAACAGCAAAATCATTTCAATATTTTCTATATCATAAACTTACATCCCATATTTTGATTGTTTTGTCTAGCACAAATTGTCCAGCAACTTGTGACAATTTCAACCCTGTAAGAACACTGTCAACTTTCTTCCCTACATTCAATCCCGCTGCACCGGTACCACTATAATGAGATAAAATATAAAACATGTTAATGACGTGTTCCTTACAACATGTATATGAAAGAATTTACTAAAACACTTAATTGTTATTGAAACTGTCAAATATTAGAACACAAACATTGGTAACTTTGATGGATGCTTCACAATCAAGCTTTGACAAAACAATTACAAAAATATGAATGTCAATTTTACAAGACCTTGACCCAATTTTGACCCAAGATCCCAACACAAAGGTAGCTCACAAACAAAAGACGGTATCAACACAAGAAATATCACAATTTTTTTTTATGCAGTTGAATTTTAAGCCACAATGCCACTGTAAAGGTCATAAGGTGACTTTCAAGCTGAACTGGTGGATGATGATATATAAAATAACTCTTAGTTGATTATTTCAAGGACAAGTTGGTACTGAATAGAATCATTGTCCTTCCGTAAACTAGCTGGATAATTTCCTCTGACATTATAAAAGAATTAAGAGTTACTGACAGGATTCAAAGGCACAGCTGTGAGGGAAAGTGGCTTGAAGTGGCAACCATGTCCACTTGGTCATGGAGAACCACTCAAATATCTTAGAATTCACTCAATAAATGAAGGTCATACAAAAAAGAGCAATTGTGAAGTGTATTTAATATTATAGAAATCTTTAACTCTTACCCCGCTAAATATCTTAAATGGACTTGTCTGTCTTGCAATCTGGACAAAACCATTCATCATTTTTAGGGAACATTGTTTAAATACTGATTGAGAAGTGAACAGTGCAGACCATGATCAAAGAGCACCGAAAAGCCTGCAGTTTTTTTGTCTGCACTGTTCGCATGGGTATATTTAGTTTCCACCAGAACGCCAAAGTTTAAGCAGCTACTGGTACAAAGCAGACTATCTATCTCCAAGGTAACTGTTTAAGGCAATAACTAGGCTTGATCTGATATGCAACAAAAAGAAAAGTTTTAAATCAAAGCCATCATCATTCTATCAGCCTTGTGTATTTAATCAAACTAAATATTTTCATAAGATATTGAAATAATGCAGTAAAGTACCCAGATTTTCGGAGTTGTGACTTCAACATTTCTATTTCCAGCTTGAGCCTGTTATTTTCCTCTATGGTCATTTGGTACTGTAAGCGTATTTGTGCCCCTTCCATTTCTGCTTTACGTTTTGCATCTCTCTCCTTCTCTAGGTCCTTCAGTGCCCTGTCTCTCTCTGATGTGTCCAAAGCCTGTAACACATTTTTTGTTAAGTTCAAAATTATCCATATAATTATAAATGGGGTTGTGATAATATACCTATGGAAATCTTGAAAAATGATTGCTCCGTGTCTTTTCTTCATATTTTGTATAATATCTGTTTTTCAAAAGGAATTATTCCTTCTGCATGGAATAAGATAATAATAAGCCCTATACCGAAATCAAGTACTGCCGATCCAAGAGATCCATTGTCATATAGGAGGCTTGTCATTGTCTTGCACCATGTATAAGATATACTGTACAATTTTTGAATAACCGTTTATCAAAATGGGCAGAATCTAACAATATACTCAGTGATGAGCAAAATAGTTTTAGGAAGGGTCGCAGTACCATTGATCATTGTATCATCTTTAACTAATATTGTAGAAACTAGAAAGAAACAGAAATTATCAACCTTTTGTGCATTCATTGATTTCCGTAAGGCATATGACTTTATCGACAGATCATTGTTATGGAACAAATTAGATAGTAAGGGTATCCATGGTAATATGTTACAGGCAATACAGTCATTATATAACTCAGTTTCATCTTGTGTAAGGATAAATAGCCTTACAACAGAATGGTTCGATGTTAAATGTGGGCTCCGACAGGGTGTTTCGTTATCTCCTTTATTGTTTAATTTGTTTATAGATGATCTTGTTGTAAAAATTAAAGCTATTGGGTAAAGGAATTGATATAGATAATGATAAGGTTTGCATTTTATTATATGCCGATGACATTGTTCTTGTAGCTGAAACTGAAAATGATCTTCAACTTATGCTTAATGTTTTGTCAAATTGGTGTACATCAAATGCTATGATTGTAAATCATGATAAGAGCAACATTATTCACTTTAGGTCGCAGTCGGCCAGCAGATCCTCATTTGTTTTCACATGTGGCGAGCATAGTCTAAAAACTGTAGGACAATATACTTACCTTGGTCTGTTACTTGATGAGTTTCTTGATTATAATAAGACCGCTAAATGTATAGCTCAAAGTGCAAGTAGAGCACTGGGGTTACTTATTGCCAAATCGAAAGCATTAGGGTCCATGCCATATGATGTATTGTTAAATTGTATGATTCAATGGTTTGGCCAGTCATTTCATATGGTGCTTCTATTTGGGGTAATAAGTCATTCTCCTGCATTGATGCGATACAGAATAGGGCAATGCGTTTTTATCTGGGGGTAGGGCGGTATACACCTACAGCAGCTTTATATGGAGAATTAGCTTGGCAGCCTACACATGTGAAACAATGGAGATCTGTATGTCAACAATGGCATAGATTGTTAGAATGGATGTAAATAGAGTTAATTATAAGATCTTTTCTACTTGTTTGCGCAAGAGCAGCAATAGGTGTAAAAACATGGCAATTTATATTTAATAATTATATGGAAAAGTTAAATTTAGTAGAGTATGCACGTGGTTTGTGCAACAGTCTCATCTAAGTCTTTTTGTGAAAAAGTTGTTCAAAAATGTATGTCATTATATAAAGCTTAATGGAGGAATGTTAGTCTAAATGGGAATGGTGGTAATAAATTGAGAAACCTATAAGTTGTTAAAAAATGATTATAAAACTGAAAATTATTGTAAACTATATTTGCCACGTAAACACATGTCTGCACTAGCGAAATTCAGATGTGGAGTAGCTCCCATAAAGCTTGAAACTGGTAGATATGAAAACATTGCTGTTGACAGTAGGATATGTCCAATATGTAAAATTACAGTTGAATGTGAAAAACATGTATTATTATCTTGTAATGCATATGAGCACATTAGGTTACCTATGTTAGAAAAAGCACGTAACATAAGGCCAGAATTTGTTGACCTCTCTGATGAAGATAAACTTGTATTTATTCTCTCTAACAATGATATTGTTAAAGTCACAGCCAAAACCTGTTACAATATTCTTCAACTCCGCTACAATATATTGTACAAGTAAGGTTTTTCAGACCACTTAGTGTTTTAGTTTCTTTTTAAAATTAATTTTAGTATAGTCTTTTAACATCTTTTTCAGATGACAGGTGCTTATGGTACACGATAGTAAATTTTATTGTACAAATGTGATGATAGTAATTTGTATGATACAAATGAAACATATCTGTTTTAAACATGATAAGTTGTTTTACCTACTAATGTATAGAATATCACCACTGACCAATCATCCATGGTCTGACCATGGGTGATATAGTTTTATTAAATTTGTGGAATAGTGCCACTTTTTAGAACACTTTGAGATGCCACTTTTTAGAACACTTAGAGATTTATTATCAAAATATCTTACAGCATTTCTTCATTTATTTTTTTTTTTTTTTTTATTGAAGGTCAGTGGGGATAATCTAACTTTTATGATGTAAAATGGTCTTATAATGTATCTTTACTGTTAACAATAGGAACTAAATATCAATTGTAAATGGATAATGATAAGTATATATATGATATAGTCTCTTATAATTCTATTGTAGAATGGTCATATGTATTTTTTATCAATTTTTAATATGTTTTATGTATATATGTATGCATATGAAAGAGACTGAAATAAACTAATAAACATATAATTAATTGTTTAAAATGGTCAGCATAAAATGAAGTACAAAGAGTTTTTTGATAGGCTAAAACTGGACATATTTTCACATGATTTGTATACCATTTGATCTAGGTCTGGACCAATAACTTGTGTGCGAAATTTCAGAGCATTCACTGACTATGAATTTTCAGAATAATCATTTTTTGTGTTAAATGCAGTGTTTATATTAGGACGCGCGATTGCGCGATTCACCCTAGTATTTCAAAGATCGCACACAATTCAAAATCATGTGCATGAAAATCGCGCATCTATAAAAAAAAGTTAATAAAATCGTAAAACTTCCATCCTGCATTATATTTGGTTGTTTTGTTTACATTTACACAGGAAACCGAAGGGAGGTAACTGTAAGCTAATTATAATAATTTAGTACCTTACAGGAGTTGACGGAAATAAATGGTACCCACCGGAACTAGTGTGCTGGGTCTGACAGTTGGGCGCCATTTTAGTTTAGTAAATAATTAAAGAAAAATTAAGCAATTCCTAGCTTAGCTACGATCTAGACGTGAAAGGTAGGTCGATTGTTTGTATTGTCAATCCCTTTATAATCAATCGCAACAGTTCTATAATAATTTGTTTTCGTTTAAAAATTAAGGGGGGACAACTTCTGCTGCCTTAAATAAATATTTTCGTTTTAATTATTTCATCGGTTGAATGCCTCGGTGTTAACTTAATGCAGATGATTTAGCATTGGCAGTTTATATTGGCACCCCTTGATTTTGAAAATCCCCCCCCCCCCTTTTTTGAAATAAAGGGGGGAAAATCACCCCTATTTTTGAATTCCTAGAACAGACACTGTTAAATGACCTAAAAATAAAAAACATTTTTTAGCTTCTATGTCAAATTCAGCCAAGAATTGCTCAAAACATCAATTTTCAATATCATCTTCAGTATATTATTACTTTTGAACAGTTTATACAGTAATAAAAAGAAAATAACCATCATTTAATCTTGATCATGGGGTTTTTTATGTGAAAAAAAATGTGATTTGTAATATTGAGATATGTAAATTACCTTTATAGATTTTGCATACAACACTCTGATATCTTGTCGTTTCGCCTTGGCATTACATTGCGGACATTTTCCACCTTGACCTTTCAACCACTTCTCTATACAACTGTAAGATATGAGTAAAACATTCAACAATATACCAATGGTCAAATGTAGAGCAAAAATATTGGCCTTTGATCCCACAATATTCTTGCATTATTTTCATTTACATCGTAAATCATATGTAAAATCTTCAAATGGGCAAAAATGAAGCATCAACATTTCAAAACACTTTGAAGTCCTTTAAAGTTTGTACAATTATCAAAATTTTTCATACTGCTGAATTTTAGAAATGTTGTTGCTTTGACCTCAGGTTCCGTATGTACATTGTTTCAGGCACAAACGGGCACCTGAGTAGAACAACGGACATTTTGTATGCTAGCTGGATAGTAAGAGGCAAATGATATGTAGTCACAATCTTATCCACTCGGCCATGGACGCCCCTTTGCTTTGCATTTCAAGTGTCTGCTGTTGTCTTATTAGATTTTAATATCAATTCAATATTTTATGCTGCCTAGAAACTTGATATAATTCTTTTTGTAAGTCCTAATTTTCTCATAGGAACAGTAACAAACTTGGCATCTGTATAACTGTATGAGAACCATCATTTCTTACCTTTGTCCAAACAGATGACCACATCTTAATGAGCATAACCTGTGAAGACCAGATGTTGTCCATGTATCAAAACAAATAGGGCATGTCTGAAAATAGTAGAATTACATTTAACTCTTTAAAACCATTTGAACTTAAGAAAATGGTTATATCTCTGGAAAAAAACAATACGCCAACATCCTGGCCTATGTGGGATTCAAACTAGAAATTTCCAGTCTACAATACTCTATACCATTGGGACAAAAAATGAAGTTATAAAACATTTTATTTATAGAAACTGAGACGTAAGTGCACATATAACAACAAGCATACATTGTATATCCTTCGGTCTAAAAATATTTTTTAAAATAACATAGCCAATGGAGCTCTCCCTATGCATACCAGGTAGATCCCTGACCTGTCTTATTCTAATTATCAGATTAGTGAAAACAATAAGAATTTCACCACAACATATTTGTTAACAAAAGAGCATGTCCATGTTTGTGGTTAAATCTATTGTTATTCAAATTAAGGGTCAGAGTAGGGATCCATCAATTGAGCTAAGCAGGCAGGCAAGATAACATCACAAAAACTCAGTTAGTAACATTATACACTTAATTCAGCAGACTGTTGAATTAGCCTCAAAAACAAATTTCGCCAAATTTAACAAGTAAAACAAAGTAATGATTCAGCCAAAGCAATTTGGCAAAAAAAAACTTTTTATTCAAACTTACTTCTCCTTCATCTTCATCCTCTTCTACTTTCTTATCTCCACTTACTGAAGATTTTTCAGGGGAGTGAACTCTCTTCCGCTTAGGGCTTCTAAAATCAGCGGGTGACTGCCCTTGACCACCAAGAACTTGTACAATAGGTAGAGGAGTAACAGTACTAGGTCCAGGTGTAACTGGGGTAACAGTTGATGGTTCTGTCACCTGTGCAACAGCTGGGGCAACATCTGATGTCTGGACTGATGTGTTTGAGGGATAGGCGTGATCTTCAAGGCTTATTTGACCAGCTGTAACAGTGTAAGGTAAATAATTTATATATTTGATCTACTTATAAACTTTGATTGTATACATTGTACTTGTTAAGATATTGCATAATTCCAGTTCATGTGCAAATCACTAAAATACAAAAATTGCGGGCATGAATGACTGAAAAGCCTTGTGCAATATGAATTTAATCACGCACAAACAATGGATTTTCATTATAATCTCATTTTGTACAAAAATCAATATTCCATGGAATATGGGAATATGAAACATTCTTCAACCAGAGAAGAAATTTTTTTTTATGAAATACCTAACACATCAACTTCCCAATTTCAACACCATGCAAATATACATATGCATTTAGACACTTAATGGATAAGTCATTGTATTTCTAATAAAATATTTAGTGATATCTCTATGTGTGGAATAACCCATGCACTGCATATGAATTATTCATTAATCACAAATTATAAACCATAGAAATATCTCAGAAAAGAGTCAGAACTGTAGCAACAGCATCATTATAAGCAGTTTATGGTTATAAGCAGTATTATTATAAGTGGAGTTTTCTGTATTAAATTTATCAACCTTTCAAACACGAGTGACATTATACACACAATGTTTCCTGGACAATACAAAAAGTGACCAACATCATATTTTTTTCTGGAAAAAGTATTTAAAACATAGCTTTATACCCTTAACGTTAACCCTTAATATGTGTAATGAAATTTGCCCCGTTTTGAATTTGGCATAGTTCAAAAATATTATAATATAATGAATGATTTCACTATCAACAGAGCTCCAGATAGCGTGCGTATAAGCGTAAAATACGCATGGAAAATCTAAAATACGCATCACTTTCAAAATTTGTGCGTCAAAGTTACACACAACAAAATGAAAATACGCTTGTATGTCAAAATTTAAGCGTAAAAGAATAGAAGTGTAAACATTTGATATTCAGATAGAGGATGTTTTGAGCATAAAAATACAATATATATTTCCATTTTATTGCATTGAAAACTAAAAGTTCTGTTGTCAACAACGCATGTTAAAAACGAAAGTAGCAGGAAGTACAGAAGAGTGTAACCTGTGAAATTATTGATATAAATTTTTGCCAGATAATCATCGTAGGAGTTAAGTTTGTTTAGGCACCTATTGAAATGCTTATGTCTCAATATAAACAAAAATATATTTTAATTTCTTTCACTTTTGTTGTTGAAACAAAATAACATGATTTTCACCTGCAGTTTTGTACTCAATATTTTCGTACCCAGTCTACAGTTTCGGACAATTTTCTCTCAGACCAATACTTTTTTTAAGGAAAGATAAAAAATCTTGTTTTTTTTTTAATTCTAATTTCAACTATAATTGTTCAAACTGGAGCATATGATAAGCTACATGCCAACAGAAATAAAGAAAGAAAAATATTGACTCCTAGAAAATATATTTATTTCAGGGCTTCCAATAGTGGAAGTTTGGGAGTCATTTACTCCTTCATTTTGGCATGTGACTTCCGAAAATCTAATACTTTTCCTTCTTTACCAATATAATGTGACTTCCAATATCAGAGATTTTGAAGTCTTTGACTTCCAAATTTTGAAAATGGAAGCCCTGATAATTTTGCTGTGTATCCTAAACTTGAGTTCTAGTATACTCTGGAAGTCTGACTTTACAGGGCACGTTTTGTATTGCTTCACATTGAATTAGTATTTTAGTTTTAAAGGTTTTTCTAAAAAAAGAAAATAAACAAAGAAACAAACAAAAACAATAAGTTAATTTGTTTATAAAAAATGCAAAATGCTTTTTTGACAGATTTTACCCCTTAAGTTTTTTTAAATTTTACCCCTCACTCTAAATTTTGAGGGGTAAAAACCCCTTGGCCAAAAAAATTATTTGGAGCTCTGTATCAAAATATAAAATTTGAGCTACCAACAGTATAGAGCCTCCTCAGACTACATGAATGTGTAGACTGGCCTGTCTTTATACTGGTGGAAAAAGACTAATATAACAGTTCCAGTAGCTTAAGGTTTTATACCTGGCTCTCCTAGCTCTTCTGGAGGTTCAGGGTTGGCTGGTCTGTTTACAACTGTGTCATCATTTCTATCACCATCTGCTGCATCATCACCAGAATCACTCTGAGCAAAAAGAATGATAACTACATATCAGATAATTTATTACATGCTTTTCAGTGGTTTATAGCTGCGCCACACATGAAATATACCTTAACTTTTGGTGCTTCCTTGTTGAAATATATTTCGATCTTACACTGAACTAAACAAATAGCCTCTATATACACTACTGTAGTTAACTTAAGATTGTCTCCTGTTAGATGTCACAGGTACATCTCCAGGGTAGGAAGTGTTTGATTTAACTCAGAGTTTTTTTTAGAAATTGATGAGGATCAGATCCAAAAATAGAAGTATGACAAATCAACTGAAGAAATTAAATATTTGAAAATAAATTATTCTAAAAACTTGGCAAGTCATTTAATCTTCTCATGCCTAACTGCACCCCCACTCCCATTATACACATATTTTCAATGACATCATGCTTTCAATTTTATAAATGAAGTTGTCACCTCATATGTTACTTTAAGAATATTTAGTACGAAGTAAGTATGTAATAAGCATTAAGAGTAATCAAACACTGGCTGCCAACACAGATGGGAGTAACTCAACACAAGTCTCATTTCTACCCTAAACATTTAGTTTATAGACAGATCCTCCAACATGTATGGTAGCAATTGTAAAATCGTTTACATTGTTTTATGTTATTAAGACCTGTAAACTACATTGTATATGGCAATTTTTTTTCTTTTGGTTGGGTTTAAAGTCTAACTGACACATTATAGATCATATGGCGACATTCCAACTATACTGGTGGAGGAAGACCTCACGTGCCCTTTCTTGCATTGCATTATGTCAGGCACGGGCACCTGAGTAGAACCACCAACATTCCGCTTGCTACCTGGATAGCTTCCTCACATGAAAGAACCAAAGTCCCCCGTTGGTATTTGAACCCACAGCGATGTTGGGCAAGTTTGTTTGTAGTCACCGACCTTACACTTACAATATGTTCTATATCTGACGATCCATCAGCAATAGATATAACCTCACTGTTGACAGAAGATGGTCTGGAATTGTCATCATCTATTAGTAACTCAATAACATGGTCAACAGCCTGTAATATAAACAATGATTATCATATTGAGGTCTTAAAACTACAAACAATATCTTGAAAATGATGGTACTAACTTATTAATGCAAGCTTTATAAAAAGATAAACTAAATAATTTTTTATTACAAAAAAAAAAGAAATTTTTTCTAAACAAGGAAAAACAGCAACAAAACTTACAGCTATATTATGCTCAAATTTAATATTTGAAAACACTGATAATTACTAAGTAGCAATCTCTTTTGAAATGTAAAATAAACACCCTTTGAATACACGCAGAGAAGATATGTTACGTTTTAAACTCTACACACTACAGGTAATCACAGTATGATTACATGGTGTCATTAAAAGTCTGGCAGTTTTTATAAGCATAGACCAAATTAATTTGACAAGTATTAAGGAATGCAGCTTCCCCAACATAGTTTGTACATTCACTTATTCAAATTAGACATATTCTGTAAGAATTTACTAGATTTCAATAAGTTTCTGAAATAAAAGTATTTTACCTAAAGATGAGGAAATTAGATAAACATTTTTCACAGATTTAAATATTATGGAGAAAACAATATAAAGTATGACATGGAAATTTTGAAATTGTAAAGGCCTTTTTAAAAGCTCCTTTATCCCCAAAAGACTTATCTGAAACTATATACAGTGCACTCTGGATATAACGAGATCGTCGGGACTTTGCAAGATTCCTCGTTATAACGGGTCTCGTTATAACCGGGACAGAACAAATTGAGAAATCTGACACCGTTGAACATCATTTATTTCTACTTTCGCTTTCGCATATCTTCTTTTTGAAGAGTACATAATGGGAGGTAACTCTTTGCACTCAGTAGTTTTTTGTTTTATTAAAATATACATGTAAATAAATATATCTAGCTATCATAGAATTTGAACAAAACATATGAAAACCCATACTACGTCAAACCGCTAGTGTTTTTATTCATATGCACATTTTAAATTATTTTTTTTCAAAAGTCATGCAGTGTATTTCTCACGATCACCGAATAACACTGCAAGAAATTAGCTGCTTCCTTTGTGCTAATCACTTAATGAAATTGTTTTGTTATAAGATTTCGTCACCTAAAGGACAATTTAGCCCAGAGCGCTGACAAAACAAGACTGACACATTTGATCGCTAATTGCTCAATAATTACTTCCTAAGATAACCTTTGTTTTTGGTCACCATTGTTTATCTCAAGGTGTCAAACTGATGCAGACGAAGTGCCAATGATGTGACCTCGTTAAAATTATGAAAATTATGCATGGGAAGGCGAAAATATGTACGTTGTTACCGATATCTCGCTAAAACCGATCTCGTTATAAACGATATAAAATGAAAGGAAAATAGAAGGAAAAAGGCCGGGACACAGTAGAATGTACGTTAGAAGCGGTAACTCATTAAAACCGATCTCGTTATAAGTGGAGCAGACTGTATCTATGTCTTGAATATCATTTAAATTTTCAAGTTTGATATATAACAGTTTACCTGTCCGGGTTGCACGTCTCTACTATTAGGTTCTCGTCTCTCTCTAATCAGCCAATCACTGAGATCCGATCCACTTGTACTACAAACAAAATGCAATTAGCAAATTTATCTCATTAACATATTTGCAATGTCAATACATCAGAACCTATGCTTACCTAAACGCAGGTATAATTTTCTAGAAGCAATAATATATCTGTACATTAACAGTTACTTAGTCACTAAAGCAGGTTTTTTTTCACAGGATTTTGGGAACATAACCCATACCCATGGCATTGGAAATTTCAGCAATGTTTTGTTAAAAATTGGGAAAAATTGCGTGACTTAAGTTTTGTAGTGATTAAATGAATGCAAAGAATCACTGTCTAGGATGGTATCTTAAGGCATTTAAGCACCATATCAGTGGAGAAGCCTTGATTTTCAAAGATTTTAGAATTTTATTCAATATTTTTAATTTTTTATTTTGTAACTTTCAATTGGGATTTGTTTCCTTGGATTGGGAAAATAATATACTATTTTCAATTGGGAATATGACCGAATATCGGCTATAAAATAAGCCAAAAAAATCCCTGCTAAGTAACTGTTGATGTACAGATATATTATTGCTTCTAGAAGGAATATTCCCAGATGTCCCTTTGGACAATGCTAACAATATGGCCAAACTATGAGGTACAGAAAGAGCACCTCATGATTGTGGCCATAGATACACCTGCCATTACATGTACCATATGGATAGTAGGTCCATTAATCAGTTCATTCAGTGTCTATTCTAGGATTCAAAAAACAGGGGGGATTTTTATCGAAAAGTGAGAATTTATTTATTTGTTGATCTTTCATCTTCTTTCTCTATGTAAAATTTTCCCCCTGCCTCTGAAAAAATAGGGGGGTATTCTTAAAAATATGAGTGAATCCCCCATCCCCACTCCTATAATAGACACTATTTATTTATATTTTTGATTGGAAAGCTCTAATTCTATGTATAACTACTTGCATCTTTTTTCTTTCCACTTTCAATATTAAATTAAATTAAATCTTGATGTGTTTGCAAACTTAAAACTTGAAACTTTGTGGAACCCATTGTCAGCATATATAATTCACAAGCAGTGACAAACCAGACAGATGTGCAAATAAAACTGGAAATGGCCATTTCGCTTTTTTTTCTTACACTGTTGTATTCTGGGGACATGGCCTTTTACTCTAATGCAGTGATTTTCTTTTTTGACATACTTATACAGGCTGTTTCCCCCTGGCCAAAATATTATATTTTCCCCTTAAAATGGAGTCATGTTCAGTAAAAAGGTTTTGTAACTGCAGTAAAAAAAAGTTAAATTACTAAATCAATAGCTCTTGATGGGGAAAAATCAAAATTTAAAATAAAAAATTTGAGTAAACTAAATGTAAGGCCAAGATAAAAATCTTAGTTGTTTTTCTAACACTTGGCTAAATGTGATACACATTAATAACTATTACCTGTGAGTTCTGTTGCCGCTATTATTTTGATTTCTTTGACCTGCATACACAGTTGCTATGGGCGATAATGGCTCTACATCTACTTCACTAATATCCACTAAAATTCAAAAAAAAAGATTGTATAAACGATTATGAAATTTTATTCATACATAATAATTGTGCAAACAAAAGTATTGGAAATGATACAACATGCAAAATTTACCAAAACATATAACTTTTAAATCAACTTCTCTTGTTTGTTTGTTTTTCAATTCTTTTCGCCCATTTTAATACATCTTTTAGCATATTTCAGCAGTTGATCCACCTAGCAGGCTTTCCTAGATAACTATCCAGTAATTACCAATTTCTCTGCAAGTTATCGACTACTTATAATCTAAATCTACAGTGAGAGACAAATGACTGTTAGAGTAGACTGTCAATAAATGTCAGAGATCAATTATAACAGAAAAATTTATGTTTTAAGTACATTTAAAAATCTGGAATGAAAAAAACAAACCAAAAAAAACATTTTTTTTGTAAACATGTAGCATAGTGTCACATAATAACAATAACTTTAATTCCACCTCTGTATTTGTTGTTTTACCTTTGAAATGGGAATTTTCTACTTTTCTTGAGACTGGGGAAAAAATATTACTTTAATAGACTGGGAACATGACCCAATATTGGTCACCAAAATACATATTAGCGGAAAAAAAGCTTCTGTTTTGGAAAAAACAACAATTTTTTCCTACATTCTAGGTCCAAAGACGGTAGTCTAGGAAATAATGGAAGTCTACTTGTTCGCTGCGAGATCTGTGTGGATGTGTTAACAGGGGACGGTGGCACAACTTCAAAAAGGTCCACATTGTCTGCCATTGCATGAACTCATTTTAAACTGAAAAAAAATAATCATGTGGCAAGTGATATTAGTTACTGATATATCTTGTATATTATATATATATTTATATTATATACTGACACAAAAAAATTAACTGTAAACTTGCCTTTTACTAATTTTTTTTTATTGAACAGTTATTACATATAATAAATTAATTTTATCATATTTAAATGCGCAATACAAAATATTATTCATTCATTTTGAATAAACTGTTGTTCAGTCAGGTAATTTTCACAAAAAAACCCACAGGTCACATCTCTGTTGTTTCTCACATGATCAGATGATGTGACTTCGAGATTAAATATCTCCTGAATTTAACTTGAAATAATACTAAAATTATTTATAATAACAGCTTTATTTCCTTTAACAGTAATCAATTCAAATTAAGTCTGTTTGTGGGCATTTTCTTGATATATTGGAAATAAAATTATCAACAACTCCCAGCATTAAATTACTATATGTTTACATGTCTAGTTTCTTAGGGGTAGGTTAGAGCGAAATACCATATCTCATTATCTGTCCTGTGTTTTCATACTATTGTGTTTGTGGCCCTTATCCTAAGACTAACGGAAAGGGCAGAAAAGTTGCGATTGAGTTTTCATGTCGCTGTTTAAAGGTAAGCATTCATGCAAACATTGTTACCTCTAATTAATAGCAAGCTTGAAGAGCTGCCCCGAAGGGCCTGCTCGCAAAGCTAGCATTAGAAACGAGAGTACCTGCTAGATAGTGATGGTTTTGAAAACTCTCGTCCGAAGTACTGAATTGACACATCACAACTTTTCAAATTACAAGATGACAATAAAAGCCAAGGTATTCTGATTGGAAACAGAAGCGTAGACTGGTATCCTGCACACTTAAATGGGAACCATAATAGGACAGAGAACCAGAATAAACAGAAGCAGTGTATAAAATACCAAATGACATTTTAAAAACGGAAAATGTAAAATAAAAATAAACAATTGTTTTATACTATTTCATGGTAAAAGTAAATCAAGCTCACTTTGAGCACAGATATTTAAACAACAGATAGGACACTCCGAAAATAGAGGAGAGCCCGATTCAGACCCCCAAACGTTTGCGCGCTTTGGTGATAATTGTGTTTTCTGCTAGTCTCTGATTTTTATGCTATCGTTTAACTTTGGCGACATCCTTGAATTATTGCTGACATTGCCGACATGGATTTTATCGGAGAACTACTTGTGTGGAAAAGTGTGTTTTGTACGTTTTAGAATAAATAACTATATAACTATTGCTTCTTATAGAAGTAAAAAATGTTTAGTCTTTTCCGTTGATGTACCTCCGGGAATTCAATATGGCGGTATTTTGGCTACTTTTACCCAGGATGCATCAATTCTCACAAAATCTCGTGACATATGATAACTTGCGGTAACACAAACCCGCTGATACTGAGTTTAACTGTGTGACGTCACAACTCTCCTCCATCTTATATTTAACGCCATGCTTTGAGGCTTAGACTTTTTCATATAAATTTAAAAAGACAAAATGCCACATACTGTTGGGGGTCAGATCCTGCCCCCCCCCCAAAGGTGATACGCCCCTGTAAACACTCTATCAAAACTATTTTAATATTTAAACACGAATGGGACTTCTATAAAAATAATTTACATTACAACTAGGGCTGTGCATTGCCATTTTTTCTGTCACAATACATATCACGATACTTGCATTTCCAAACGATGCAATTCATGATATATATTGCATACTTTGATAAAATGCGATGCATATTGCGATTCTTATGTTGCGATGCAATACATATCACAATACTGACTTTCAGACTTTATCTAATATAAAAAACTTGGTCATTTGTTCACAGCATATTTACGAATGTAATGTAAAACTATTTCAATAACAAAACAATAAACTCTTCGACTTGTTATTAAAAATTAATTTTAAGTTTTGATCTTTCAACAATTTACATTACTAATTACTTAATGATTTTTACTTGTTACTAAAGGATTTTTCATTATACCATACCTATTAGTGTATTGCGATACTTTGCCACTATATCGATGCATCAGGTGGTGAAATATGTATTGCATCCTGATATATTGGAATTCATAAATTCATTACCATGCATACATCGAGGATATGGCAGATCGCGATGTATCGATGCATCGATGAATCGTTACACCTCTAATTACAACGATAAAAAATGGTTTTCAAACAATTTTTTAATACATAAATATGAAAATAATACTGTATCAAGTCTCATATCAAGTCTGAGATATAGTAAAGATTGCAGACTCCAAAATGTAAACACGAAAAGTATGCAATACATATCGTGAATCGCATCGTTAGGGGTGAGGCAGGATCTGACCACCAAGCGTCTGTGCAAAATGCGAGTCCGTAATTTTTTGCAGATGTAAGGAATCCGGGTCAGCTCGGCCCTAAAACGTACTCGGCCACCGAGTCAGCTCGGCCCTATACCAACTCGGCCCACTTTTCAATTATTAATATTTAGGTTTGTGTTATCATTGTTTATTGTAATTATTGTAATCATTTATAATACACGGATTGACAGTTTCCACAGGCTTTTCTTACCAGTAGAATTGCAAGTAAAGATAACCGATTGCGTATCTCACTGTATTTCTGACTCGTGATAGGTTTAACCGTAATTTTTTATACTTTCAGTGTCAATGTGTTGAAATATACACTGAGACAGAGAGGAAAAAAAATACGGAAATAAGATCTGTATTTAGCCTTTATTGAAATAAAAGATAATTGAAAACTGGGTCGTTCAAATAGAAGTTACTTTGATGAAAATAAGTCTATATGAAAATATCTATAATATTAACATGAATTTTCGCAAGTATATTTATACATATTAAACTTCTGTTCTTTATTACTTTAACTAGATAATGCACAGACAATGTATTTCTGTTAGTATTTGATAGAAAAAAAAACGTATGACACGTGCATTCATTTCGGCAGCAATCAATGCTCTTATACGGTGATTGGACGTTATATATATTTTTGTAAAGTGGGCCGAGTTGACCCGTGCCGAGTTGGTATAGGGCCGAGTTGACTCTTTTCCGATGTAAGGGAAGCATTTTGAGCAACAAATTTTTATTGAATACTTAACAAACTGTATTTTGCAACCTTAAAACCATCATGATCTCAACATCTTTCACCAATAATGCATTTATTGACATCGTTTTCGGATATATATTTTTTTCGGACGATGCTGTATTTATTTTTAACATAAGCTGCAATCAGTAAATATATTAAGTAGCAGAAACTTGATAATCAACAAAAAAATCAGCAAATCCAGTTCAGTTTCAGCCATTTGATTCTAACATACTAGTATAACACCGTTTGAAAATAAATGCATTTTTTACTTTATTTTTTGGAACTTGCGCCAAATTTTACCCGAACATTATGAAATGGTGGGGGGAAAATCCCGGGATCCGGGATCCGGGACGCCCGGGATCCGGGATCGTATTAGATATATAGGGAAAACTCATAAACTATATTTGTGTTGATTATTGTCGTTATGAGAGGCGATTAAACGTTAACTATTTATTTCTTTAATTGTATGTAATGAACAGTAAATGAATTTAACTTAAGATTTAAATATATTTCGAGTTATTTATTAACAAACTTAAAATGCGGAAATCACAATACTTGTAATTATAGTATAATTGGAAAAATCAAAGTTTTTGTTTCTACACTATTTGGCTTAATTTTATGTTCATGTATTTAAATATTATTTTTAGAAAAGATCAGAAGATATACTTATATGATAACAAAAAAAACTTTTGACGTGTATGACAGGTGGTCAATTCCCGGGATCTCTGAAGTGTTTAATAGATTCCGGCTTTTCTGAAAGCAAGATGGTAATGGTCAATTTCCCGGGATATATATATCTTATACGATCCCGGCTTTTCTTAATGCGATTATCCGGGATCTCTTAAATCTAATAAGGAAAATCAACTATTTTTCGTGACCATTATGGTTGAGTATTTATACATTATTGTAAATACAAGTTCGACTTAATTGGCATGCTTATTTTACGTAAAAGGCGTGTAAAATACTATATAAAAATGCTGATTTATCTGCAAATTAACAAATGTGTTGTTGTTTTTCTAATGATATATACTATACCAGAAGGCTTTCACGTTGAAGAAAAAAAAGAAAGAATACAAATGTAAAACATAAGGTATATATTACAGATGTTTAACAAGTAATCAAGTTCCATGGATCGTATAAAAATAACATGTTTCACTTATAAACAGATATGAATGTCTAAAATGAATATTTTTAAAAGAAAAACAAATTATTTGTCAATTTTTAATATAAAGTGAAAAAGAACTGTAGCGGACCTCATTTTCCTTAAAAAATATGTCCAGTACAGGACCCTAAACCTATCGTCCCTGGTGTTAATTAACATTGGTGTATTAAAGGTGTTTAGTGACACTTCCGACTATGGCCAATAGACCGAATGATAATTTACTCTTTATCTGTACGTCTAATACGATCCCGGTTTTTCTGAAAACTATATTCTTGAACTGGTCAATACCCGGGATCCCTATGTGTTTTAATACGATCCCGGCTTATCTGAAAAATATCTTCTTGGACTGGTCAATTCCCGGGATCCCTATATGTTTAATACGATCCCGGCTTATCTGAAAAATATATTATTGGACTGGTCAATTCCCGGGATCCCTATATGTTTTAATAGGATACCGGCTTTTCTGGCTGCGGTTCGTATAACATTGAAAATAGTAATTCACGTTACATAACTTGATGAAAATTTATATGTGCAAGATCATGGTAAATGAAAAATTGAAAAATATAATGATGAAGCAATTAAAAATTTCAAAACCTTAATTCGATTTAATAGGTGTTGCATTAAAGATTAATTATACTTAAAATTGATATTTTAAAATACTGATAATTTCTCTTTCTGAATGTAAAATAAACATTTTAGTGCAGACATGTAAGATATATTATCTTTATACACACGATATCAGTAAACACAGTGTGAAACACGGTCCATAAAAGGCAATTTAAAAAAAGACCAAATAACTTGACACTGTAAAATGCTTTTGCCAATAAAAACAAGTTTGAGTCTTGCAACATCAAAATATTGTTTCACAAAGCGAATTAATTGAGAAAAGATAAAAAGGCATTATCATAAAATTATACTTCACGCCAGTTTAATTAATGCACTGCATATTTTATGAAAGGTACAATGAATTATATTAATTTTGTGATATTTTCAACTTAAATTTTTTATATTTTTCATATTCTGCTTATTAGATAATGTAAAGAAAATATTTTCCTTCATTTAACGTATTTATAAACAAGATGACAAACGTACACAGAAATTTCGTTAATAATTGAAAAATACTTATTTCTGTTACAACTGTGTTTATTGATACCAGTTGGAAGTCATTCTTTGGGATCAAATCAGTGAGACATGGCCAATGTCATAAAGCCCCTAGGATGATCATTTAGCTAAAGTCGGATCATAATTAAATAACTGGCACGAGTGACGTTATCCGATGTAATGTTATGCACCCTGTTGATTTATGATATCATGGCCCTGTGTCGCTTTTATTGTAATTACAACATATGCACCCTGTTGATTGGCCCAGCGTCGCTTACAGATACAAATCTTTGTATTAATGAAATAATTTCTGTGACAGAAAATATTATATTAATTGACATTTTACTCTTAATCACATTTGCAAAATCTCTTGGAGTCAATAATACTTATATAATATATATTTAGAAATTAATTACGAAGCACATATTAACCACGTGCATTTTTAAATAAAATTGTGAAACTGTATGTACTAGGCAATGTTATTTTACTTGTATAATACTTTTTATGTTTTACTATTACCACGGTATGTGTTCTTCCTTGTTAATTTGTGTCATAATCATATATAATACTTTTTTTATTATTTTATAAAAATAGATTTGTAATATCAACAATAATCTTATTTTCGTCTATTGTGAATCCTAATATTTGAAAAAAGTTATTGCCACATGGTTTTCGATTTTTCAGGAACGTTTATATATATTATATACATCCCTGGTTCTTTACCGCATAATGAAATAAAATCAATATGTAGTTATAACAGGTACGTATATTAACGTTATAAATACGACAAAATCAGGCATAAATCGCGTATATCATGTAAATTATTACCTGAAACTTCTATTTTTTTTACTTTTCTTAAAATCTTGGTACATTTTTCGCGAGTTTGGTTTTCTTGAAATATTTTGGTTTATCAGGAGGCATGCAGCTTTAAAATGAATTATCAAACTGAAAAATGTGTTTATTTACATGTCTGTATATGTGAAGTTTTGTAACGAAAGATATTTAGATATATTGCCTGAACATTTGAGACGATTTGTAACTAGATTACGAACTTCTGCACACAACCTAAGAATACAAACTGGCAGATATGCTAGAAACAGAATGCATACAATACAATAGAAATGAACGCTACTGCCAATGTTGTTCTTTAAAGCTGCATGCCTCCAGATGAGTCAAAATATTTCGATAAAATCAAACTTGAGAAATATGTACTACGACTTTAGGAAACGTAAAATGGTTCAAGATTCAAGTAATATTTTACATGTTATGTGCAGTTAATGACTGATTTTTTTAAATGTACAACTATATTTCTGCTGCGTTACTAACGCAGTAAGGTCTATTTATGCATATTTTGACCACTTTTTGGTAATTTACATGGCTTGTAAGTGCCATTGATAATGTATAAATGGCTTACTTTTGGTTATTTCACAATATAAAACATTCAAAAACATTTTCAAATTTTTTATGAAAATTAGCATGAATCTGGAGGCGTGCTGCTTTAAGAGACTTAGAAGACGAATTTCATTTTGATCTTATATGCCCATGTTATACAAATGTTCGTAACCTTTATATTAAAAGATATTATTTTGTTAACCCAAGTATGTACAAATTTATTGCATTGGTGCAAAGTAATAATAGAAATGAACTATGTTAATTAGCATTTTATTACAAAAATGTTATGACTGTTAGAACTTCACTATTAAATAATGTTCAATGATAGATCAAAATTTTTTATTTTAAAGTTTTGATATTGATTTTCTTCCTTAAATATGTTCATCCTCAACTGAGGCTTAATAACAATCAACGTAAGTTTCATTACAATTATTGATTTCTTTATATTATTTATATCATGATTTCTTTACATGGATTGCACTGAAAGTACATGTTACTTGAATATTATTATGTATGTGATGATGTACTATGTATAAATCCGAAATAAAAGTTCTGTTCTGTTTTGTGTTTGTTCAAAATGAACTAGCTACTTCTACCTCACTGATATATGATTTAGATACATGTATATTATCATAGAATTAATTGATTGCCAACTTGTATTGACCATCGTTATATACACATTATTATATTGCCGCATGCCACTCAATAATAATTTCCCCTATATTATAATAACTTGATTTATTAGTGATGACGATAATGGTGATGATGACGACGATGATGAAGGTGATGATAGACACTGCTTGTCTAAAACGATCCCGGCTTTTATATATGTGATCCAGCATGGATCTCTATATATCTAATACAATCCCGGCTTTTCTAAATGTGATATGGCAGACAGTCAATTCCCGGTATCTCTCTTTGTTTAATACGATCCCGGCTTTTCTGAATGTGACATGGCAGTGGTCAAATCCCGGGATCTCTATATATCTAATACGATCCCGGCTTTTCTGAATGTAATTTGGCAGACGGTCAATTCCCGGTATCTCTCTTTGTTAAATACGATCCCGGCTTTTCTGAATGTGACATGGCAGTGGTCAAATCCCGGGATCTCTATATATCTAATACAATCCCGGCTTTTCTAAATGTGATATGGCAGACGGTCAATTCCCGGTATTTCTCTTTGTTAAATACGATCCCGGCTTTTCTGAATATGACACGGCAGGGGTCAAATCTCGGGATCTCTATATATCTAATGCAATCCCGTCTTTTCTAAATGTGATATGGTAGATCAAAGATGTTCTAAAAATATTGTACAAATATCGTAATGATTTAATAGAGAAAATGATAATTCGTTTGTTGTGATTTTTTAAAGGTCTAATATACTAATTTATTGATAGGAGTAAAATGCTTTGAACATTACAAGTCTGATTCTGTTTGACAAGCGGAAATCACTAAAAAATTAAAAGATTTATATCTAAGTAGGAAAATCAAAATATTTATATAAAAGGTCATCTTTTTCCGTGACGAATCAAACAAAATGTATTTAAATAAAATTTAAAAAAACCCGGCTTAATCTTACTTTACGTAGCAAACACGCTTTGGTTCACCAGACAGGTGTCTCTCATCTCTCAAAATATATTTATTATAAAAGTGCACGTGTCATTTGTGTCAATATCTCGAAACCAATAAACAATGACTTCCACTGCCAGTACATGTACTTACAATATTAAATAAGATTATGGGTGTGTGACATTCTGAGGTCAATTAAGGCTCTCATCTGTGAAAAACTACGCTAAAAGATTTTTTCATAACTAGGCCTACTACAAATAAAACTTATTCAAAAGCTGCAAAAACATTCAAATAATAATAATAATAATAATAATAATAATAATTATTATTATTATAATAATAATTAAACAACAATTATAATAATAATAATCTAAACTTTATTTTCGTACAAATTGTAGTATTAAATTAGTACGGCTGTTAATTAAACGTTTCCATTATCAAACATATGAAATAACCAACCAAGACACATGTATAAAGAATTACAGTACATGCGAGTCTCAACGAAAATCATTCAAATACAAATATATATCATAGCCATCAACGATAAAAAAAAACATCATTAAAATTGTCAACAAGCATATCACAAGCATATCTTTGACAAATAGGCATGAAATAATCGATAATTTATCGATGACGGGTGGTCAATTCCCGGGATTACTATATGTTTAATACGATCCCGGATCCCGGCTTTTCTATAGGCGATCCCGGGATTTTCCCCCCACCTTATGAAATGAAGTATTTCCGGTTCCGGTTATTTCTCAACTAACCGAAAGTTTTATATTTGCATAAAAGTTATATCTCTAAATTTTGCATTTACAGGTAAATGCATATTTAGTTAAGAAGAATATACATTTGTATAACTATAAGTTTCTTAACTTGCAAAACTTGACGAGATTTTATAGTAAGCTCTTTATTTTCTTAAACAAATTAAATGAAACTAGCCAACATTAATTGGAACTGGGATGTACTATAACGTATCGTATGTTCCAGATTGGAACGAAATACCTTTAAAAAAATCAGGGTCTTTCTATTTGGAAGACCAGAAATATATGCAAATTTAAAGTTGAAAAAAGAAAGAAAAGAGAATGCATTTACTTACCAGACATATTCCTACAGTATACACTATGTATCAACAACTTTTGTAACAAACGGACAAGTTTTAGAATATGTACTGTACATTGCAAGTTCCAACATGTTAATTATCCTGTCCCCAACCGATCCGCTTACATAATCGTATTAGTTTGGGAGGTTTAACATAGAAACACATTTTCTATTTAAAGACTTACAGATTTGTTAATTTCAAGTTATTTAATACGTACATACAGAAAAAAATATTGTTATAATAGTTAATTATATATTGCCATAAATGAATTTATAATGAAATTACATGTATTTGTATATAGAACTGCACAATGCAATATTGTACTCGTGAATTCATCTTAAGAAAAGACATCAGATAATATATGTACATGTACCTTACATTACATTACATAACATTCAGACTTTAGAAAATGTATAACACGGATTCATCATATTTATTTCAAATAAGTGACATTTTCAAGAAAAAATCCAAACAAACAAAAAAAAAACATTTTCACGGATTTTTCAGAAGTTGTTATTTTTAACCCGCTCAAAACATTTTATAAAACGGGGAAACGAGTCAAAAATTACCAAACAATGGACAGTGAGTCCAAACAAAGTACAATGTATAATTGTCCTTATTTTCGTAACATAAATGCATACTAATCAAGTTTATAATCAACCTATATAGTAATCAGTATATTTTTTTTCGATTTCTGTCATCACTGCAGTAGGCTAATATGCCATCAGTTGCGCCGGTTATACGGTGTGGGTCTTCTTTTATAACTTGAACGGTACTTGATAATAATGTCATTTCTCAGGAATGATATAAATGGAAAACTTCCCGATCATTATACATTTTTTTTAATATAATAAATTACACAGGTATATAATAGTTATAATATATCCGAATCATAATAGTAGTTTATTCTTTAACAAAAGATCCTGGTATGCCATATGTACTTTATACATGTATAGCTCGTGTGTTTTGAATCAAAATAAACACTTTTGTCTCATACATGTATCAAATACATGTACATATTTTACTGCGTTATCATGATTTTGTTTCATACCATTTTTATTATTTGATGAAATTTAAATTTCCACATGTCCGGTTTTCAACAGACGTATTTTGATATGTTTTGAACTAGTCAAGTATATGTCAACCACCATATATGACTGATAGAAGTTCAAATAAACTCTGAGAGAAAGCCTTAAAGGTCGTCTGGACAGCACGACCCAATTAAAAAGATATTGCAGCCACACAATGTGCCCTAGTTATGCACGACTCCGGGAGGTAAACCGAAGCACCGGTTACGAAAAAGTTTTTTTCCTCATGAAAATGATGTTTTGTTTTAAGAATCATTAAACATCCCAATATTTGACAAGAGATGCTTAAAATCTGTGACCCACTCATCAATTCAGAGTTCAATACTTGCGATCAATACTTGCAATCAATACTTGCAATCATGAATACTCGTCAATGTTAAATTAAATAGGTTCCACTGTACCATATCAGCTAGTGCAAATGCAGAAATCTTCTACATGCATGTGTATACAAAATACAAAGAAATAACTGCAATAGTTTATGGCTTTATAATTTGTGTGTGGATAATCATCATTTTATGAACTAACATTTTTTTATTCATTATTTGCAATACTATAATTTTGTCTTTACGCTTATGCATGTAAACTTGGAAAATCTTTACAGAGGCGGATCAATACACTTTTGCATATTTTATTATCCTACTGAAAAGGTTTTTTACGATATTCAAATAGTTGAAACAGTGATATATATTGAAAAAGATGAAAACAAAGTCCTCTGACTTGGAATGATTCAGGTACACGATTTTACTAATCTGTTTAAAATTATTTTGTTAAATCAACATCATTTTTAGCACTTTAGCACCAATTATGAGATAAATTGATTTGTTTCATCACCAAATTTATTGGGTTTTTATTTTGGTTTTGTATTTTCTTTGTAGGTTTTTTTTTTTTTTTTTTTTTTTTTTGTAATTTCCTAACATACTGTATGACTTTATTATTTTAGATTATTTTATTTAAAGACAAAGAAATGAACGTTGCTGTTGATTAAATGTTCGGCTTATATGATGTGTTCTCAAAGCAGATCAAATCAACTCGATCAAGCACGATCATAATCCGATCGCAACCCGATAAGCACGGGCTCTGTTCGATTTATTGTCCAGAATAACTAAACTACTACCAGGTCAATACACGACAGCACACGATCGCTTCCCGATAGTAATTCGACGAGACAGTGTTCACGTGACCAAAACAATATATGAATGTAAAACCAGGAATGTTTGGAAATTTTATTTTAAACTATTCGATACATGACCATTTACGACTACGATCTGGTCGGGTTTAACTCTGGCAACGACCAAGCAGATGTCCAGATCATGTATGACTCGTGTATAGGTCTGGGTGATTGAGGAGTAGTTTGGGATGTTGGTCCGTTGTCATTGTGAAGAAGTCGTAAAGAGATGGTGTAGGGTCGACTTCACGTCGTGTAGGAGTCGTGAATGTGCATTCAATCGAGATTTGTCGGGATCCATCGGGGGAATTTATGTAATCGGGACAATCAAAGTGATTTGATCGGCGGTAAGACATGATATCAGACATTAAAATTTGTATATTGAAAAAAGTAGCCGTCGACCTTGAGAAATAAATTGATGTATGCAAAATGCGCCAAATTGATTGAAATTGAAAGATAACAATTATTAAATGATAACCGACATCATAATTATTGGTGTTTAACCTGTACCCACTAAGATAATACTGTCTTTGAACCTTTTTATCGGTCAAAAACGTCAAAACTTTATACAGTGTTTGATTTACAGATTTACAACTTCGGTGTATAAAGGGCAAAGGAATAAAATATTTAACTGCGCTTGAGTTACAGTGTTACTCGATGTGTAAAGGGCAAAGTAATCAAATATTTAACTGTGCTTGATTAACAGTATGACTCGGTGTATATATATAGGGCAAAGTAATCAAATATTTAACCGCGTTTGATTTATAGTGCGACTCCGGTGTATAAAGGGCAAAGTAATCAAATATTAAACTGTGCTTGAGTTACAGTGTTACTTATGGTGGCTGATTTGTGCCATTCGTGTTTTCGCCCAGCGACCCCGCCAAGCGAAAAGTCGAAAATTAACGGGGGCGCGGAGCGAAAACTCGCTAATTAGCGAGGGCTCGGGACGAAATTTAAATTATATAAAACTTCGCGCGGCGCGAGATTTAAGAAATAAAACGGCGGGGTCGCGGGACGAAAACACCAGTGATACTCGGTGTATAAAGGGCAAATGAATCTAATATTAAACCGTGTTTGATTTACAGTGCGACTCTGGTGTATAAAGGGCAAAGTAATCAAATATTTAACTGTGCTTGTGGGTTTAACATAGAAACACATTTTGTATTGAAAGACTAACAGATTTGGTAATTTTACATACAGAAAAAATATTATAACAGTTATATATTCCCATAAATGATTTTATATTGAAACTACATGTATATAGAACTGCACAGTGCAATTGAATCCATCTTAAGAAAAGGCACCGGACAATATGTGTACATTACATAACATTCAAACTTCTTTAGAAAATGTATAACACGGATTCACATTATTAAGTTCAAATTTGTGACATTTTGAAAAAAATCCAAACAAACCCAAAACAAACAACAACAACATTTTCACGGATTTTTTTTCACGAAGTTGTTATTTTTAACCCGCTCAAAACATTTTATGAAACAGTGAGTCAGTAACAAAGTAATTGCAATTGTCCTTATTTTCGTAACATAAATGAATGTAGGGCAAAACACTAGCAGTCAAAACCCCACACCTTAAAATTTTATAGAGTGGACAAAACCCCACACCTAAATTTTATTACAGAGTGGACAAAACCCCACACCTCAAGTTTTATGCATATGAATCAAGTTTATAATACACCTGTAGTACTAGTAATCAGTACTTTTTAGAATGCAGTACAGTATGCCAATCTGTCATCAGCTGCGCTTGTTAAACGGTGTGGATCTTCACGGTACTTGATAATTATGTTAAGTTAAAATGTTGTACATATCTCAGGAATGCTATGAATGGAAAACTTCTCGATCATTGTACAATGTATTTTTCTTAATATTATAGATTACATGTAATAGTAATAATATATCCGAATCATAATAGTAGTTTATTCTTTAACTAAAGATCCTGGTATGCCATACACGATATGTACTTTATATAGCTCGTGTGTTTTGAATCAAAATAAACACTTTTGTATCATACATGTATCTAATACATGTATTTACCTACTATATCATGATTTTGTCTCATACCGTTTTTATTATTTGATGAAATTTAAATTTTCCACATGTCCGGTTATCAACAGAGATATTTTAATATGTTTTGAACTAGTCAAGTATATGTCAACTACCATATATGACTGATAGAAGTTCAAATAAATTCTGAGAGAAAGCCTTAAAGGTCGTCTGGACAGCACGACCCAATTAAAAAGATATTGCAGCCACACAATGTGCCCTAGTTATGCACGACTCCGGGAGGTAAACCGAAGCGCCGGTTACGAAAAAAAAAATTGTTTTCCTCATGAAAACGATGTTTTGTTAAGAATCAATAAACATCCCAATATTTGACAAGAGATACTTAAAACCTGTGACCCACTTATCAATTCAGAGTTCAATACTTGCGATCAATGCTTGTGTTCATTACTTGCAATCAATGTTAAATTTAATAGGATCCACTGTACCACATCAGCTTGTGCAAAAATCTTCTACATGCATGTGTATACAAAATACAAAGAAATAACTGCAATAGTTTATGAATTTATAATTTGTGTGTGGATAATTATCATTTTATGAATGAACATCTTTTTATTCATTATTTGCAATACTATAATTTTGTCTTTACGCTTATGCATGTAACTTGGGAAATCTTTACAGAGGCGGATCAATGCACTTTTTGCATATTTTATAAGCCTACTGAAAAAGGTTTTTACGATATTCAAATGGTTGAAACTTGAAACAGTTATATATATTTTTGAAAAGGTGAAAACAAAGCTCACTGACTTGGAATGATTCAGGTACACGATTTTACTAATCTGTTTAAAATTATTTTGTTAAATCAACATCCTCTTTAGCAACAATTATGAGATAAATGTCTTTGTTTTATCATCAAATTTATTGTTGTGTTTTTTTCTTTGTAGTGTTTTTTGTTGTTGTTTTTTTGTGTGTGTTTTTTGTAATATCCTACCATACTGTATGACTTTATTATCTTAGATTATTTCATTTAAAGACAAAGAAATGCACGTTGCTGTTGATAAAATGTTCGGCTTGTGATGTGTTCTCAGAGCAGATCAAATGAACTCGATCAATCACGATCAAGCGATCGGGTACCGGTCTAGCTAGGTCTGCATGCGTTGTCAGGGGTGATCGGAGTGGTCTACCTTGGTCGGCATGGCTGGTGCTTCCTACCCGAATTAGAGTAGCAACCGAGTAGCCAAGCGGTCGAGAAGCGATCGTATAGTGATCGAGTAGAAGATCTATTTGATCGAGAATCAATCGTGTAACGATCTAGTTTGGTCGGGTCGATCTGTACACGATCCTCTCGACTTCTACTCGAGCATCATCCGATCGCAACCCGATCAAAACGGGCTTTGTTCGATTTATTGTCCACTACCAGGTTAATACACGACCGCACACGGTCGCTTCCCGATAGTAATTCGACGAGACACGTGCTCACGTGACCAAAAACAATAATTATGTAGAATGTTTGAAATTTTTATTTTAAACTATCCGATACATGACCATGCACGACTACGATCTAGTCGGGTGGAAATCTGGCAACGGTCGAGCAGAGGTCCAGTAATTAGTCTAGTTGATATCGTGTATGACCCGTGTATAGGTCTGGGTGATTGAGGAGTAGTTGGGATGTTGGTCGGATTGTCATTGTGAAGAAGTCGTAAAAAGATGATGTAGGGTCGACTTTAGGTCGTGTAGGAGTCGTGAATGTGCATTCAATAGAGCTTTGCCGGGCTTCATCGGGGAATTTATGTAATCGGGACAATCGAAGTGATTTGATCGGCGGTAAGACATGATATCAGACATTAAAATTTGTATATTGAAATAATGGCCGTCGACCTTGAAAAATAAATCGATGTATGCAAAATGTGCCAAATTGATAGACATTGAAAGATAACAATTATTAAATGATAACCGACATCATAATTATTGATGTTTAACCTGTACCCACTGAAATAATGCTGTCTGTGAACCTTTTTATCGGTCACAAACGACAAAACTATATACGTGTTTGATTTACAGTGCAACTCGGTGTATCGAGGGCAAATTGAATAAAATATTTAACTGCGCTTGAGTTACAGTGTTACTCATTGTATAAAGGAAGGGCAAAGTAATCAAATATTTAACCGCGTTTGATTTATAGTGCGACTCGGTGTATAAAGGACAAAGGAATCAAATATTTAACCGTGTTTGAGTTACAGTGTGACTCGAATTAATAATTTACCCGTGTTTGATTTACAAAGCAACTCGGTGTAGAAAGGGCAAATGAATCAAATATTTAACCGTGTTTAATTCGAGTGCGACTCGGTGCATAAGGGCAAATTTTAAGGCATCAAATATTTCACGGTGTTTGTTTTACAGTGCGACTCGGTGTATAAAGGGCAAAGGAATCAAATATTTAACCTTGTTTGATTTACAGTGCAACACGGTGTATAAAGGGCAAAGGAATCAAATATTTTACCGTGTTTGATTTACAGTGCGACTCGGTGCATAAAGGGCAAAGGAAACAAATATTTCACGGTGTTTGATTTACAGTGCGACTCATTGCATAAAGGGCAATTGAAACAAATATTTAACTGTGTTTGATTAAAAGTGCGACTCGGTGTATAAAGGGCAAGGGAAACAAATATTTCACGGAGTTTGATTTACAGTGCGACTCGGTGTATAAAAGGCAAAGGAATCAAATATTTAACCGTGTTTGATTTACAGTGCGACTCGGTGTATAACTCGGTGTATAAAGGGCAAAGGAATCAAATATTTAACCGTGTTTGATTTACAGTGCGACTCGGTGTATAAAGGGCAAATGAATCAAATATTTAACTGTGTTTGATTTACAGTGCAACACGGTGTATAAAGGGCAAATGAATCAAATATTTAACCTTGTTTGATTTACAGTGCGACCCGGTGTATAAAGGGCAAAGGAATCAAATATTTAACTTTGTTTGATTTACAGTGCGTCGGTGCATAAACGGCAAAGGAATCAAATATTTAACTGTGTTTGATTAACAGTGCGACTCGGGGTATAAACGGCAAATGAAATCAATATCTTAACGAAAACAGGATCAACAGAACCATTTACTAAAACCCCATTTTGTCTTAGAAACTGCATCTGATGTAGATAAAGAAATGTAATACAGCAGCTGGGTACTCGTTTGATCCGATTTGACTTCAATAAAATAAAATAAATACATGCATTCTTTTTCCTATTAATATATTGTGTTATGGTATTTTGAATGGATGTCAAAATTCTACCAGTGTTAAAATTTACCTTTTAATCTTCAGGTTTTTCAAATTTTGAAAGTGTACGTAGCGGCGAACCTCAGTATTTAAGAAAGACATAAATAGAGGATATTAAGTTAAAATGTTGTACATATCCCAGGAATGCTATGAATGGAAAACTTCTCGATCATTTTACAATTTATTTTTCTTAATATATTAGATTACATGTAATAGTTATAATATATCCGAATCATAATAGTAATTCCTTCTTTAACTAAAGATCCTGGTATGCCATATGTACTTTATATAGCTCGTGTGATTTGAATCAAAATAAACACTTTTGTCTCATACATGTATCTAATACATGTATTTACCTGCGTTATCATGATTTTGTCTCAAACCGTTATTATTATTTGATTTTAAAAGTTAAAATAATATTTAGACGTCGGTTTTCAACAGAGGTATGTTTAGAACTTGTCAAGTAAATGTCAACTACCATATATAACTGATAGAAGTTCAAATAAATTCTCAGAGAAAGCCTTGAAAGTCGTTTGAATTTAAAAATATTGCAGGCTCGGTTTGGTTAACAACCATTCACCAATGCCCTAGTCATGCACAGTCCTGGGAGGTAAACCGAAGCACCGGTAACGAAAAAAACAAACTTTTTTCCTCATGAAAATGATGTTTTGTGTTAAGAATCCATAAACATCCCAACACTAAGTCTTGACAAGAGATACTTAAAACCTGTGACCCACTTATCAATTCAGAGTTCAATACTTGCGATCAATGCTTGTGTTCATTACTTGCAATCAATGTTAAATTTAATAGGTTCCACTGTACCACATCAGCTTGTGCAAATGCAAAAATCTTTTACATGCATGTGTATACAAAGTACAAAGACACAACTGGCATAGTTTATGACTTTATAATTTGTGTGTGGATAATTACCATTAACAAAATATTTTATAAGTATTATTTTTAATATGTTAGTGTCTTTACGTACATGCATTGCATACAAATGATGTAATTAACATGGGAAATCTTTACAGAGGCGGATCAATGAATTTTTGCATATTTTATAAGCCTACTAAAAAGTTTTTTTACGATATTCAAATGGTTGAGACAGGGATATAATATATTTAAGAAGATGAAAGCAAAGTTCACTGACTTGGAATGATTCAGGTACATGATTTTACTAATCTGTTTAAAATATTTTGTTAAATCAACATCATCTTTAGCAAAAATTATGAGATAAATGTCTTTGTTTTATCCTCAAATGTATTGTTGTTGTTTTTTTGTTTCTTTTCTTTTTTTGTAGTGGTTTTTTTTTTGTTAGTTCGTTTGTTATTTTTTGTAATATCCTACCATACTGTATGACTTTATTATCTAAGATTATTTCATTTAAAGACGTTGCTGTTGATAAAATGTCCGGCTTATTATGAGTTCTCACAGCAGATCAAATGAACTCGATCAATTACGATCAAGCGATCGGGTACCGGTCTAGCTCGGTCTGCATGCGTTATCAGGGGTGGTCGGAGTGGTCTACCTATTGTCGGCATGACTGGTGCTTCCTACCCGAATTCGAGTAGCAACCGAGTAGCCAAGCGGTCGAGAAGTGATCGTATAGTGATCGAGTAGAAGATCTATTTGATCGAGAATCAATCGTGTAACGATCTAGTTTGGTCGGGTCGATCTGTACACGATCCTCTCGACTTCTACTCGAGCATCATCCGATCACAACCCGATCAACACGGGCTCTGTCAGAATAACTAGACTACTACCAGGTTAATACACGACCGCACACGATCGCTTCCTGATAGTAATTCGACGAGACACGTGCTCACGTGACCAAAACAATAATTATGTAGAATGTTTGAAATTTTTATTTTAAACTATTCGATACATGACCATGCACGACTACGATCTAGTCGCAACGGTCGAGCAGAGGTCCAGTAATTAGTCTAGTTGAGATCGTGTATGACCCGTGTATAGGTCTGGGTGATTGAGGAGTAGTTGGGATGTTGGTCGGATTGTCATTATGAAGAAGTCGTAGGGTCGACTTCAGGTCGTGTAGGAGTCGTGAATGTGCATTCAATCGAGCTTTGCCGGGCTTCATCGGGGAATTTATGTAATCGGGACAATCGAAGTTATTTGATCGGCGGTAAGACATGATATCAGACAATAAAATTTGTATATTGAAATAGTGGCCGTCGACCTTGAGAAATAAATCGATGTATGCAAAATGTGCCAAATTGATTGACATTGAAAGATAACAATTATTAAATGATAACCGACATCATATTGGTGTTTAACCTGTACCCACTAAAATAATACTGTCTGTGAACCTTTTTATCGGTTACAAACGACAAAACTATATACGTGTTTGATTTACAGTGCAACTCGGTGTATAAAGGGCAAATTGAATAAAATATTTAACCGCGTTTGATTTATAGTGCGACTCGGTGTATGAATGAATCAAATATATTTAATCGTGTTTGATTTACAGTGCGACTCGGTGTATAAAGGACAAAGGAATCAAATATTTAACCGAGTTTGATTTATAGTGCGACTCGGTGTATGAATGAATCAAATATATTTAACCGAGTTTGATTTACAGTGTGACTCGAATTAATAATTTACCCGTGTTTGATTTACAAGGGACTCGGTGTAGAAAGGGCAAATGAATCAAATATTTAACCGTGTTTGATTTACAGTGTGACTCGAATTAATAATTTACCCGTGTTTGATTTACAAGGGACTCGGTGTAGGAAGGGCAAAGTAATTAAATATTTAACCGTGTTTGATTTACAGTACGACCCGGTGTATAAAGGGCAAATGAATCAACTATTTAACTGTGTTTGATTTACACACAGACACTTTGGGTTAGGAGCTCAAAACGCCTTTAAAATCCAAATAAAACGCATATTTGTCAATCCCAGCACATGTACTGATCATATATATATAAATAAAAACTTAATATTAGCCGTTTTGAAAAAATTTCATATGTATTATTATAGACGTTGAAATGTGACTTTTTTCAAAACGGCTTATATTAAGTTTTTTTTTTATATATATATGATCAGTACATGGGTGTAAAAGGCAAATGAATCAAATATTTAACCGTGTTTGATTTGCAGTGCGAATCGGTTTATACAGGGCAAAGTAATCAAATATTTAACTGTGCTTGCGTTACAGTGTGACTGTGTTATAAAGGGCAAATTAATCAGAAATTTAACCGTGGGGGGGGGGGGGGTGAGGGGGCGCTCCGTGGCCGAGTGGTTAAGGTTGCAGACTTGAGATCACAGGTTCCTCACCGCTGTAGGTTCGATCCTCACTTGGGTCGAAATCTTTCATGTGAGGAAGCCATCCAGCTGTTGATTTACAGTTCGACGCGGTTTATAAAGGGCAAAGTAATAAAATATTTAACTGTGGTTGAGTTACAGTGCGACTCGGGTGTATAAAGGGTAAAGGAATAAAATATTTAAATGTGGTTGAGTTACAGTGCGACTCGGGTGTATAAAGGGTAAAGGAATAAAATATTTAAATGTGCTCGAGTTTACAGTGTTACTCGGTGTATAAAGGGTAAAGTAATCAAATATTTAACCGCATTTGATTTACAGTGCGACTCGGTGTATAAAGGGCAAATAAATGAAATATTTTAAAGAAAAAAGGTATAACCAAACCATAATAATTGTAATGGTATTTTGAATGAATTTCAAAATTCTACCAGTGTTACACTTAACCTTTCGATCTATTGGTGATTCAAATTTTAAAAGTGTACGTAAAGCGGCGAAGGTCTTTATTCAAAAGAAGACATAAATAGAGGATATGAATGAGTGTTAGTTCAATTCTGAATTTATTGAACAAGTTTAATTAAATCATATTATGTAAGTCTAATACCATTTTTACGGAGTCGCAAAAACGGCACGCCTCAAGTTTATAGAGTGGACAAAATCCCACCACCTTAATTTTTTCGGAGTGACATTGATGAAATGTATTTGACATGAACTCCATTTGAATAATAATTAAATCTTTTTCATTTGAATGATTTTTTAATTCATTTTTTTATATTTTTTATATGTACATATTTTATAATGACCTAATTTGATAAAAACAAGTAAAAAAAAACAATTAAATAAAACTTGTTATATACAAATATAAAGTTGAACATGCATTGTTAATAAAATTGTTCTTTCTTATATTACACACATGTTTTATTGACTGCATTTGAAATAAATAAAATGTAAAAAATAAAATAATGTGTTATAATATATTTAGATATTTGTATATTAATTTATATTTATTTTAATCCATCAAATCTTGCCCAATAATTAAAGGTTTTGGGGTTTTGTCCACTCTGTAAAATTGAAGGTGTGGGGTTTTGTCCATTGTGTGGGGTTTTGTCCACTCTATAAAATTTTGAGGTGTGTGTTGACTGCTGGGGTTTTGTCCGTCTTCCAACATAAATACATACAAATCAAGTTTTATAATCCACCTGTAGTAATCAGTACTTTTTAGATGCAGTACAGTGGCCAATCTGTCATCAGCTGCGCCTGTTATACGGTGTGGGTCTTCACGGTACTCGATAATGATGTTAAGTTAAAATGTTGTACATATCTCAGGAATGATATGAATGGAAAACTTCCCGATCATTATACAATGTATTATTCTTAATATAATAGATTACATGTAATAGTTATAATATATCCGAATCATAATAGTAGTTTATTCTTTAGCTAAAGATCCTGGTATGACATATGTACTTTATATAGCCCGTGTGATTTGAATCAAAATAAACACTTTTGTCTCATACATGTATCAAATACATGTATTTACCTGCGTTATCATGATTTTGTTTCATACCATTTTTATTATTTGATGAAATTTAAATTTCCACATGTCCGGTTTTCAACAGATGGATTTTGATATGTTTTGAACTAGTCAAGTGTATGTCAACTACCATAATTATATGACTGATAGAAGTTCAAATAAATTCTCAGAGAAAGCCTAGAAGGTCGCATGGACAGCGCGACCAAATTAAAAAACATTGCAGCCCTACAATGTGCCCTAGTTATGCACGGCTCCGGGAGGTAAACCGTAGCACCGGTTACGCTAAAGTTAAAAAAATCCTCATGAAAATGATGTTTTGTTAAGAATTCATAAACATCTCAATATTTGTCAAGAGATGCTTAAAATCTGTGACCCACTCATCAATTCAGAGTTCAATACTTGAGATCAATATTTGTAATCAATACTTGCAATCAGCGTTAAATTTAATAGGTTCCACTGTACCACATCAGCTTGTGCAAAAATCTTCTACATGCATGTGTATACAAAATACAAAGAAATAACTGCAATAGTCTATGACTTTTTAAATTGTGTGTGGATAATTATCATTTTATGAATGAACATCTTTTTATTCATTATTTGCAACACTATAATTTTGTCTTTACGCTTATGCATGTAACCTGGGAAATCTTTACAGAGGCGGATCAATGCACTTTTTGCATATTTTATAAGCCTAATGAAAAAGGTTTTTACGGTATTCAAATGGTTGAAACTTGAAACAGTTATATATATTTTTGAAAAGGTGAAAACAAAGCCCACTGACTTGGAATGATCCAGGTACATGATTTTACTAATCTCTTATGAGATAAATGTCTTTGTTTTATCATCAAAGTTATTGTTTTTTTTTCTTTGTAACGTTTTTTGTTGTTTTTTTGTGTGTTTTTTTTGTAATATCCTACCATACTGTATGACTTTATTATCTTAGATTATTTCATTTAAAGACAAAGAAATGCACGTTGCTGTTGATAAAATGATTGGCTTGTGATGTGTATGTGTTCTCAGAGCAGATCAAATTAACTCGATCAAGCACGATCGAGCGATCGGGTACCGGTCTAGCTCGGTCTGCTAGCGTTATCAGGGGTTGTCGGAGTGGTCTACCTTGGTCGGCATGGCTGGTGCTTCCTACCCGAATTCGAATAGCAACCGAGTAGCCAAGCGGTCGAGAAGCGATCGTATAGTGATCGAGTAGAAGATCTATTTGATCGAGAATCAATCGTGTAACGATCTAGTTTGGTCGGGTCGATCTGTACACGATCCTCTCGACTTCTACTCGAGCATAATGCGATCGCAACCCGTACAACGGGCTTTGTTCGATTTATTGTCCACTACCAGGTTAATACACGACCGCACACGGTCGCTTCCCGATAGTAATTCGACGAGACACGTGCTCACGTGACCAAAACAATAATTATGTAGAATGTTTGAAATTTTTATTTTAAACTATTCGATACATGACCATGCACGACTACGATCTAGTCGGGTGGAAATCTGGCAACGGTCGAGCAGAGGTCCAGTAATTAGTCTAGTTGATATCGTGTATGACCCGTGTATAGGTCTGGGTGATTGAGGAGTAGTTGGGATGTTGGTCGGATTGTCATTGTGAAGAAATCGTAAAAAGATGATGTAGGGTCGACTTTAGGTCGTGTAGGAGTCGTGAATATGCATTCAATAGAGCTTTGCCGGGCTTCATCGGGGAATTTATGTAATCGGGACAATCGAAGTTATTTGATCGGCGGTAAGACATGATATCAGACAATAAAATATGTATATTGACCTTGAGAAATAAATCGATGTATGCAAAATGTGCCAAATTGATTGACATTGAAAGATAACAATTATTAAATGATAACCAACATCATATTGGTGTTTAACCTGTACCCATTACAATAATACTGTCTGTGAACCTTTTTATCGGTCACAAACGACAAAACTATATACGTGTTTGATTTACAGTGCAACTCGGTGTATAAAGGGTAAATTGAATAAAATATTTAACTGCGCTTGAGTTACAGTGTTACTCATTGTATAAAGGGCAAAGTAATCAAATATTTAACCGCGTTTGATTTATAGTGCGACTCGGTGTATGAATGAATCAAATATATTTAACCGTGTTTGATTTACAGTGCGACTCGGTGTATAAAGGACAAAGGAATCAAATATTTAACCGAGTTTGATTTACAGTGTGACTCGAATTAATAATTTACCCGTGTTTGATTTACAAAGCGACTCGGTGTAGAAAGGGCAAATGAATCAAATATTTAACCGTGTTTAATTCGAGTGCGACTCGGTGTATAAAGGGCAAAGGCATCAAATATTTCACGGTGTTTGTTTTACAGTGCGACTCGGTGGTATAAAGGGCAAAGGAATCAAATATTTAACTGTGTTTGATTTACAGTGCGATTTGGTGTATAAAGGGCAAGGGAAACAAATATTTCACGGTGTTTGATTTACAGTGCGACTCGGTGTATAAAGGGCAAAGGAATCAAATATTTAACCGTGTTTGATTTACAGTGCGATTCGGTGTATAAAGGGCAAGGGAAACAAATATTTCACGGTGTTTGATTAACAGTGAAACACGGTGTATAAAGGGCAAAAAACTCAAATATTTAACCGTGTTTGAGTTACAGTGCGACTCGGTGCATAAAGGGCAAATGAAACAAATATTTAACCGTGTTTGATTTACAGTGCGATTCGGTGTATAAAGGGCAAGGGAAACAAATATTTCACGGTGTTTGATTTACAGTGCGACTCGGTGTATAAAGGGCAAAGGAATCAAATATTTCACGGTGTTTGATTTACAGTGCGATTCGGTGTATAAAGGGCAAGGGAAACAAATATTTAACTTTGTTTGATTTACAGTGCGACTCGGTGCATAAAGGGCAAAGGAATCAAATATTTAACTGTGTTTGATTAATAGTGCGACCCGGTGTATAAAGGGCAAAGTAATAAAATATTTAACTTCGTTTGATTAACAGTGCGACTCGGTTTATAAAGGGCAAAGTAATAAAATATTTGACCGTGTTTGATTTACAGTGCGACTCGGGTGTATGAAGGGCAAAGGAATCAAATATTTAACCGCATTTGATTTATAGTGCGACTCGGGTGTATAAAGGGCAAATAAATGAAATATTTTAAAGAAAAAAGGTATAACAAAACCATAATAATTGTAATGGTATTTTGAATGAATTTCAAAATTCTACCAGTGTTACACTTTACCTTTCGATCTATTGGTGATTCAAATTTAAAAAGTGTACGTAAAGCGGCGAAGGTTTTTATTCAAAAGAAGACATAAATAGAGGATATGAATGAGTGTTAGTTCAATTATGAATTTATTGAACAAGTTTAATACAATCATATTATGTAAGCCTAATACCATTTTTACGGAGTCGCAAAAAAGGCACGGGTAAAACCCCACACCTCAAGTTTATAGAGTGGACAAAATCCCACCACCTTAATTTTTTCAGAGTGACATTAATGAAATGTATTTGACATGAACTACATTTGAATAATAATTTTTTTTTCATTTGAATGATTTTTAATTCATTTTTTTATATTTTTTATATGTACATATTTTATAATGACCTAATTTGATAAAACAAGTAAAAAAAAAACAATTAAATAAAACTTGTTATATACAAATATAAAGTTGAACATGCATTGTTAATAAAATTGTTCTTTCTTATATTACACACATGTTTTATTGACTGCATTTGAAATAAATAAAATGTAAAAAATAAAATAATGTGTTATAATATATTTAGATATTTGTATATTAATTTATATTTATTTTAATCCATCAAATTCTTGCCCAATAATTAAAGGTTTTGGGGTTTTGTCCACTCTGTAAAATTGAAGGTGTGGGGTTTTTGTCCATTGTGTGGGGTTTTGTCCACTCTATAAAATTTTGAGGTGTGTGTTGACTGGTGGAGTTTTGTCCGTCTTCCAACATAAATACATACAAATCAAGTTTATAATCCGCCTGTAGTAATCAGTACTTTTTAGATGCAGTACAGTGGCCAATCTGTCATTAGTTGCGCCTGTTATACGGTGTGGGTCTTCACGGTACTTGATAATAATGTTAAGTTAAAATGTTGTACATATCTCAGGGATGATATGAATGGAGAACTTCTCGATCATTATACAATGTATTTTTCTTAATATTATAGATTACATGTAATAGTTATAATATATCCGAATCATAATAGTAATTCCTTCTTTAACTAAAGATCCTGGTATGCCATATGTACTTTATATAGCTCGTGTGATTTGAATCAAAATAAACACTTTTGTCTCATACATGTATCTAATACATGTATTTACCTGCGTTATCATGATTTTGTCTCAAACCGTTTATTATTATTTGATTTTAAAAGTTAAAATAATATTTAGACGTCGGTTTTCAACAGAGGTATGTTTAGAACTTGTCAAGTAAATGTCAACTACCATATATAACTGATAGAAGTTCAAATAAATTCTCAGAGAAAGCCTTGAAAGTCGTTTGAATTTAAAAAATATTGCAGGCTCGGTTTGGTTAACAACCATTCACCAATGCCCTAGTCATGCACAGTCCTGGGAGGTAAAAACCGAAAGGGCCCCCCACCCCGGTAACGAAAAAAACAAAAAACTTTTTTTCCTCATGAAAATTGATGTTTTGTGTGTTAAGAATCCATAAACATACCCAACACTAAGTCTTTGACAAGAGAATTACTTAAAACCTGTGACCCACTTATCAATTCCCAGAGTTCCCAATTTACTTTGCGATCAATGCTTGTGTTCCATTACTTGCCAATCAATGTTTAAATTTAATTAGGATCCACTGTACACATCAGCTTGTTTGCAAAAATTCTTTCTACATGCCATGTGTATTAACAATAATACAAAGAAATAACTGGCAATAGTTTTATGAATTTATAATTTGTTGTGTGGATAAAATTATCATTTTTTATGAATGAACATTTTTTTAATTCATTATTTTGCAACACTATAATTTTGTCTTTACGCTTATGCATGTAACTTGGGAAATCTTTACAGAGGCGGATCAATGCACTTTTTGCATATTTTATAAGCCTACTGAAAAACGTTTTTACGGTATTCAAATGGTTGAAACTTGAAACAGTTATATATATTTTTGAAAAGGTGAAAACAAAGCTCACTGACTTGGAATGATCCAGGTACATGATTTTACTAATCTCTTATGAGATAAATGTCTTTGTTTTATCATCATATTTATTGTTGTTTTTTTTTTCTTTGTAACGTTTTTTGTTGTTTTTTTTTGTGTGTTTTTTTGTAATATCCTACCATACTGTATGACTTTATTATCTTAGATTATTTCATTTAAAGACAAAGAAATGCACGTTGCTGTTGATTAAAATGATTGGCTGTGTGTATGTGTATGTGTTCTCAGGAGCAGATAAAATTAACTCGATCAAGCACGATCGAGCGATCGGGTACCGGTCTAGCTCGGTCTGCTAGGCGTTATCAGGGTTTGTCGGAGTGGTCTACCTTGGTCGGCATGGCTGGTGCTTCCTACCCGAATTCGAATAGCAAACCGAGTAGCCAAAGCGGGTCGAGAAGCGATCGCTATAGTGATCGAGTAGAAGATCTATTTGATCGAGAATCAATCGTGTAACGATCTAGTTTTGGTCGGGTCGATCTGTACACGATCCTCTCGACTTCTACTCGAGCATCATCCGATCGCAACCCGAATCAAAACGGGCTTTGTTCGATTTATTGTTCCACTACCAGGTTAATACACGACCGCACACGGTCGCTTCCGCGATAGTAATTCGACGAGACACGTGCTCACGTGACGCAAAACAAATAATTATGTAAGAATGTTTTGAAATTTTTATTTTTAAACTAATCGGCGATACATGACCATGCACGACTACGATCTAGTCGGGTGGAAATCTGGCAAACGGTCGAGCAGAGGTCCAAGTAATTAGTCTAGTTGATATCGTGTATGACCCGTGTATAGGTCTGGGGTGATTGAGGAGTAGTTGGGGATGTTTGGTCGGATTGTCAATTGTGAAGAAGTCGTAAAAAGATGATGTAGGGTCGACTTTAGGTCGTTGTAAGGAGTCGTGAATGTGGGGGCATTCAATAGAGCTTTGCCGGGCTTCATCGGGGATTTTAATGTAAATCGGGACAAATCGAAAGTTATTTGATCGGCGGTTAAGACATGATATCAGACAAATAAAAATTTGTATATTGAAATAGTGCCGTCGACCCTTTATTTTTTTTTT